>NC_057802.1:497056692-497359880 GCF_018294505.1 Triticum aestivum | reverse complement strand
CGGCCCGCGGCCGCGGTTCTGAGCGCGCGCGCGCCCCTCTCCCCTCCCCTCCCCCCCGGCTCGGATTCCGTTCGGTGCCCTCGCTCGCCGCGCCGCGCCGGACCAAGGGCGCTGCCTGGTGCCGCAGATGCGAGGCGGGGAGAAATGCAGAAGTCGCGGAGAGACCTCATGAAGAGGAAGGCGGCGGCCAAGGCGCACGAGCAGAGCGCGGGCGCGGCCGCCGGGATGAGGCGGCGGCGGCTGTACGGCTTCTCCGCCTCGCTCGTCGTCGCGTCCTGGGCCGCGCTCCTCATCCTCAACTCGCTCGTCGGCCACGGCGACGGTCAACGCGGTACGCACGGTCCGGGCCTTCCTTCGTATCTCTTCCGTCCTGGACTCTGAAGTTTCGCCTCGATGATGATGATGAATGAATCCTGTGCCGTGCTGCGCGGTGGTTGCGTGGTGCGGCGATCGGTAGATGTTTGGTGGATTGTCCGTGGTTGTCTGTGGCGCCGCGCAGGCGCGATCGAACCCCCGTTAGGCTTAGATCCGTAATCCGTATGCGGTTGTTGCGCTCTCTCTTGATCACAGGTTGCTGGCTGTGTAGATGCGTTGCCGAAATTTCCACGTTGTGTTCTGTGTCCTAGATTTACTGAACGCCCCTGTCATCAGTTTTTAAATAAGTTTGGTTCCGTGTTGACTGGGATCACATTTTCTTCGTCTGATTTCTGCAGATGGTGGAGACCCGATTGTTGCCATTCCCATTGCTGGGCCTGGGCCTACAATGAATGAAGGTTCTGTTAGTCCTGATGTTGTACACCAGGAGCATGAGGAGAATTTGGCGGTGTCTGGTGACACATGTGTTAAACTTGATGAAAGTGTCTTGCTTTCAGAAGAGACAGTGCTGCAGGAAGATGAAGTGTGTTCCAAGGATGATGCTGGAAGTGATGACATGGAAGCTGTAACCAAGGATGATCAAATTGATCTGTCAGAAGGTCAGGCCGAAGAACAAACTGTAACCAAGGATGATCAAATTCACCTGTCAGAAGGTCAGGGTCAGGAAGGTGCTCTGACCAAGGATGATCAAATTGACCTGTCAGTAGGTCAGGGTGCGGAAGAAGCTCAAACAAATGATGATCAAATTGAGCAGTCAGGAGGTCAGGGTGAGAGTCCTCATCTGACAAACATTGATTCTGTACCTCACCCAGTGGAGAAGGTGGATGCTGAAGATGTTCCCAAACCAGCAAGATTGGCACGGGTTGTCCCTCCTGGTCTCGATGAATTCAAGACGAGAGCAATTGCTGAAAGGGGAAAGGATGCCTCTAGTCAAACTGGCCATGTGATCCACCGAAGGGAACCTAGTGGTCAGTTGTACAATTATGCTTCGGCCGCTAAAGGGGCAAAGGTTCTGGATTTTAACAAGGAGGCCAAAGGCGCTTCCAATATTCTAGACAAAGATAAGGATAAGTATCTCCGCAATCCTTGCTCCGTGGAGGGGAAATATGTCATCATAGAGCTTTCTGAAGAAACCTTGGTAGATACCATTGCAATTGCAAATTTTGAGCATTACTCTTCTAATTTAAAAGAGTTTGAAATGCTGAGCAGTCTTATTTATCCCACAGAAAACTGGGAAACACTTGGGAGATTCACTGTCGCAAATGCGAAGCATGCTCAGAATTTCACATTTCCCGAGCCAAAGTGGGCGAGGTATTTGAAGTTCAATTTGCTAAGCCATTATGGTTCTGCAAGCTATTGTACACTGAGCATGCTTGAGGTGTATGGAATGGATGCTGTGGAAAAGATGCTCGAGAACTTGATTCCAGTTGAGAGTAAAAATGCTGAATCTGATGACAAATCGAAGGAGCCGATTGAGCAACCACCTTTGAAGGAGCCTAGTGGTGGAAAAGACTCCTCACAGGAACCCCTTGATGAAGATGAATTTGAGGTAGAAGATGATAAGCCAAATGGAGATTCATCAAGGAATGGTGTTCATGATCAGATTGTAGAGACAAGGACACTTCAGGCTGGCAGAATTCCTGGAGATACAGTTCTTAAGATACTGATGCAGAAAGTTCAGTCTCTTGATGTGAGCTTTTCTGTATTGGAGCGGTACCTAGAGGAACTCAACAGCAGATATGGACAAATTTTTAAGGATTTCGATTCTGATATTGATAGCAAAGATGCACTCTTGGAGAAGATAAAATTGGAGTTGAAGGAGCTTCAGAGCAGCAAAAATGACTTTGTATGCAACTTTCTGCACTTGTATTTTGTTTCTGCTATTGTTACCCTTAATTTCTGTACCTTATCTTATTATGCATTTCCTGTTTTCAGGCGAGAGATATTGAAAGTATCCTTTCATGGAAGTCAGTTGCCTCCTCACAGTTAGACCAACTTGTCCTGGATAATGTTATACTCAGGTTTGTATTGTTATTCTTTAGTTTCATGGATTTGCATGCGCATTAAGAAAGCATGATATTGCTAGATACGATTCTAACTTTGTGAATCATCATGCTGTTGTGTGCAGATCTGAGTATGAGCGATTTCGGGATAAGCAGGTTGACCTGGAGAATAGGAGCTTTGTTGTTATATTCCTGTGTTTTATTTTTGGATGCTTAGCCATAGCTAAATTGTCCATAGGTATGATATTCAATATTTGTAGATTATATGATTGTGAAAAGTTGGATAGGGTAAAATCCGGATGGCTTGTGCTGCTGCTGAGCAGCTGCATTGTGGCCTCCATTTTGGTAATACAGTGATGTGTGTACTCATCTCCATATAATCGCGGCTGCATATTGTAATTCCATGAGGTATCTAATTCAAAAAAGATCACATCTCTGAGATATTACAAGAATAAAATCTCAGTACAGATTATCTAGCCTCATCATTGGTCTCAAATTTGGTGGGAAAAGGGAAGGAACAAAGTGTGCACCTGTGAAACTGAAGTCATTTTAAAGGTGCAGCAGACTAGAAGTAGTAAAGTCTAGAAGTAGATTATCTCTGCTCTGGTCCATGCCGCCATGGTCCACTCCAGTGGAATGTAGAAGCAAGACTACCTGGAAACCATGTGCACCCAGCTGGAGCCGGCAATCATAGAAGGAGCCATGGCAGGACTGGCATGGTCCCATGTGCTTCCTTGTATGATTGCCACTTGCCAGGGAGAGAAATGTACTGAATATAGCATTTCCCTATGTCTCGCCATGAATCCTGTGCAGTGGATGTTCTTTATTTTTGGGTGGGCGCCCCGTCCACCGGTGCACATGGCCTCCACATTGTGTTGCTTACAAGGCAGTTTTTCATTTGTTTCCACTTTCCACAATGGAAGGCGTCATTTCATCAGTAACTTCCATTGATAGTTTCAAAATGAAGTCAATGGCTCATCAAAGGTATATGCTCCCTGCACAGCCACATATGTAGCACAGCTGTTCCTAGCAGTTGAGAGAATTTTCTTTTTGCAAGTTTGTCTATTGCTTCCATGCCCAGCTTCTCAGTTGGAATTTCTGTTTGAACAAGCTATTCGTGATAGTTGACATTTTATTTCATGGATAGATTCATAGAAGGACGGCATTGAAAAATACTTTTGTCCGCGACATCTGGTTAGCTAGCTAATGGCAGCTCGTTTCTTAAAACTGAGCTGCTCCTGCTCGGTTGACCATGTTTTAAATTGTGCAAATTGCGGTTTTCTTGCTGGATGGATATCCACAGTTCCACACGAGATATCCTCCGATGTCAGCTTCAGCACTACGTTGACCATTTCTAACTTTTGATTGATGCAGTAGCTTTTACTTCTGTACATTACCTGTATTGTCCGTAAAGCATGCTCGTTAACTACTGTTGTTTGCAACATTGGGGATTACACGCCTCTTTTCTTTCTTTTTTTTGACGGAAAGACCTTCGTGGCTTACATCATCTGCCAAAAGGCTAAGAAGAAAACTAGGAGGGGCATCCAACCACAACATCGGTGCATTACTCCTCCCATAATTAGCTACTCATGAGCAACCATACGAGACTCTCTATTACAATGCTTAATAGAAACCTTCCCTAAATCTCGTGCTCCCTCTACTCTTAAATATAAGTTCTTTTTAGAGATATCAATAAGGACTAAATACAGATGTATATAGACATATTTTAGAGCGTAGATTCGCTCATTTTGCTCCGTATGTAGTCCTCATTGAAATCTCTAAAAGACTTATATTTAGGAACGGCGGGAGTAGTAGACCACGACATTCATTCAAAATCGGTGCTGCCACCATGAAGTAACCCTCATTGTTGTTTAATGCTTCAACCAAAGTAATATTGTCTGATTGGACAGTTACCTTGCTGGTTGCTGCAACCAAGGCTAAACACCAACATCAAGCCTTGCCGAAGAGCTTCTGCTTCCATGCATATAACATCTGCCACATGTTCCATCTTTGATGTAGCTGCTGCAACAAATGCACCATAATGATCACGGATAACCACCCCACATGATCCATTTTTATCTTCATCAAAAAAAAATCAACATTTAGCGTTACAGCCTCCGACAGAGGGCGTTTCCGTCTGTTCACTCGTGGTGATGCTTCAGGTTTACCTGCAGCGTGAACAAAGTTCAGACTAAGAGCATGAATGGTCATCGATGTACGAGATATATTTTGGACCTCCTTTCGTCTGACCATCATCCTTCTCTGCCACCATAAATACCAACATGTCGCTGCCACAATCTCAGGTACTTCTATCGGACCCTTGTATTGACACTTGAACTTACTCTCGCATAGCATAAACTCAAGCATTTTTGCTCCTGAGCGATATACCAGTCAGCTATGACTTCATAGAGTCCCAACTCTTTCCATATCTGTTTGGGCCTTGCGCACATAAATAAACCATGTCGGATACCTTCAGCGCCCTGTTGACATAGTGGGCATTGACCACTAGTGCCAATGTGACGATTTGCAAGGGTTGACAGAAAAGCACGCCTCTTGGTATTGGTTTGTTAGAAGCAGTAGATTGTGATCCGTGTAATTGTGATTCGTGCAGTAATCCATCCAGGCTCTGGAGCGAGGTGCAAAGCTTGTTGCGGTTTTGTTTGGTGGCTGGTTGGAGTCTGTCCGGTGGGGAACATCAAACGTGAGCAGCCATGCTGCCGTGGCTCTCACCCGTTGACTGCATTTTTTTAGGGGTGCTCCGTTGACTGCATTGTTTTAGGGGTGCTCCGTTCACTGCATTTGCATTTCGCTTCTGCACGGACCCCTTTGGATCTCTGGACTTTCATTTTCCAGGCCTCCTCACTCACTTCAGTGCGAGTTTGTCAGTTCCTGTGAGGAGGAAGCCGGCCTTTTCTGGCCCATTGGCAACACCTCGCTGTGTTTCGCTCACCGAGGCCTATTTCACGCTCACTCGTTCCACCATGGATCAGGGCCCAGCAGCGCCACCTTTCACGCTCGCGCGCAGGCTGGCCCATGATCGCTCGTTCTTTTTTCCCGTTCGCCTTTTGCTTTGCTCCTCTGTTCTGCATACACACATAAAAAAATGAGCCACCCCTCAAAAAGAAAATGAGCCGTGTTTTAATGTTTTTAAATGATTAAATAGAAAATATTCGTGGAATTTTAAAAATATTTCAACAAAATTAGAAAAATGTTCATGATTTTGAATATTGTTCACAAGTTTTATGAATTTGAAAAAGGGTTCATGTGTTAAAAAAATGTACGTTAGTTAAAAAAACCATTAATTTAAAAATTATTTCAAAATTTTGTTTTCATAAATTTAGAAAGTGTTTATGAGTTTAAAAAATACGCACCAATTTAAAAAATTGATCATGACTTTAAAAATATCCTATAAAATGTTCATAGATTTGAAAAATGTTCCCGGAGTGTTGGCGTATAGATGTATATTGTGCATGAATACGAGAACCCCCTTGCGGAAGAGTTTGTCAAGGACCATGTTCATAGCGCCTTGGAACGTGGCAAGAGCGTCGATGTTGCCTGTGAGATCAAACGCCATGACTAAAACTTGTATTGCCCTTGATGTGTGTGAAATGTCGTCTCGTGCTCACCATCGTCGGCATGACAAATCTAGTGATAGCCAAATCGCAAATCCAACTTTGTAAACCAACAAGCGCTTGTCAGGTCAGAGTTCATCAATCATCGACAGCAGATACTTGCTCTTCAAAGTATTATTGTTCAATTGACAATAGTCAATGCAAAAGTGCTAGGTATCACCTTTCTTGCGCACGAGCAAAATTGGAGAGGCAAAGGGACTAGCAGTAAGACGAACAGTGCCATGCTAGAGCATTTTCACGATTTCCTGCTCCATTTCATCTTTTTGTTGAGATGAATAACGGTAGGGTCTTATTGTAACAGATTGAGGTTCTGAATTAGCGGAATATGGTGATCGCAATCGCGTCGTGATGGCAACTCTTGTGTTTCAACGAAGAGATGCTGGAACCTTGCAACAAGCTGGTCACGCTACTGGAGCATCGGTGGGTGCATCGAGCGCACTTGCAAACACTGAGAAATCGCACCACGCGCCACGAGTCCTTGCAATTTGGCAGTCGAGGTAGGTTTACTTCGGGAAGGTTTGTCGCTAATGCCCCGCAGCGGTAAGGCGCAATCCTTCTGCATTTATGTTTGAATTTCATCCATTTGTGGTGCCTGTGTATCCACATCGGACTGTGCTCCTCCAACCAATCCGCTCCAAAGATTTCTGCTTTTAGTGCTTATCCCAAGGTGGCGAGCTCTGCATAACTAGTACTGCCCTATCATCTTGTGCAACGTTTTTTTTACAAGTTAGTGTTTAAAGTTCTTGCTAATAGACTGAAGATTGTTCTATTGAAGATCATATCTTTCGAGCAATCCATGTTTTTACAGGGGAGAGTGATTACAAACAATATAATTGCGGCCTATGAATGATTTATTTTATGAAGCGGAATAGGGCAAACATGACCAGTTTTGTGCTATTAAATTGAGAAATAATCGCACGGAATAGGGTCATTTACAAGAAATAATGGTGAAGATTGGTTTTCATAACCATTAGGTGACAATGGCGATAAAGAAGGTGTCATTTTATCTTTCTCAAAATTCTTTTAGTTCGGAGGATTTTAAAACTTCTAGGGGTGTTCGGTAAGGATATCCAATAGTTCTATCACCCCCTATTTAGGTGACATCGGTGCGAGTCAGAGTGTGTGCGTTCTCTCTCTTGGAGCGTTGTTGCGAAAAATGACCAATGGGAGTGGAAGTGTGTGCATTCTCTCTCTTGAAGCGCTGTTGCGAAAGAATGACCAATGAAAGTGTGTGTGTGTGCGCGCGCATTCTCCCTCTTGAAAATGTTGTTTCTTAAGAATGACGACTCGATCCTAATGTTTACATTATTATTTTTGTCATAGTTCTATCATTTACTACCTCCATTCTGCTTTATTGGTCCCATTGTATTTTGTGCCAAAATTTAACTAACAAAATGTCCATGCATGTCATAAAAAATTATATCATTGAAAACTACGCCCAAATACTAATCCAACGATATATTTTTTGTTGACATGCATTAACATTTTGTTAGTTAAATATTTAGTCAAATTTAACACAAATTACAAAAAAATTCAATAAACCAGGACGGAGGTAGTATAAATTATGCATTGTACTCTGCTTGTTGACGACTGGTTGCAAATGGATGAGTTTGCGACGGCCGCATCCGTCTCTAAAGTGGAAAATGCACTAATCCTTATTATTCCCTCCGTGAAGTAGTGATCTAAACGCTTATATATTTCTTTACAGAGGGAGTACTTTAATAACCATGTTAGTTTAATTTTTCTGTTTGCGGACAGTTGTGGACATGCGGACACCGTCTGTTTGCATCTCTAATCTTATGGTCGTGTGCATCCGAAGATGCAGAGACTGTTGGCTAGTTGGTTCTTAGGCCAACTCCAGTGCACGACCCTAAACGGACGTCCGGTTTGCCCTGTTTTCGTCCATTTGGGGCGACAATGAATTCGCTCATGTCCACTTGGGGCCATTGGGTTGTCGGTGCGCTCAACGTGCGGCCGCACCCCAAATCATGTCCGGGGTGGGCGTGATTAAAAAACATAAAAACTAAAATGAAATGCCAAAAAAATAAAATAAACGTAAACATAAAAACATAAATTAAACATCATGGCCACAAAACGGCCCAGTTCCACGGTTCACATAGACATAATTAACATAAAAAAACAAAATAAAACCATTGCCCGCGTGCTCCTGCCGTGCCCGCCGATGCCGTGGCCGTCGCCGTCTTCTCAGTGGCCGCCGTTGTTGTCGTCGTCTCTGACGAGGTCGACGTAGGCCGGCGGCGTCCAGAGGTGGGACGACGGTGCCTGGTACACGGGGCAGGCTGGAAGGCGGGAGGTGCCTGCACCACCTCCTCGCGTGGCGACGCCTCCCGCTCCGGTGACCGCGGCGGCGTGGGGCACCAGTTCACGCCCCCCACGGCGTCGGCCATCTCCGGAGCCGTGCACGACCAGCTCCACTGCTGGCCCACCAGGCCCGGGTGGAACGCGGCCACGGGCTCCTCCTCCATCACCTCCTCCGTCCTCACCATCTCCAGCTCGGGGATGGCGATGTTGCCGGCCGCGGAGAGGGCCATCATCTCCTCGAGGCCCTCCCATTGGCGCTCATCGTGCGTCTTCATGGAGTCCTCCATGACACGTTGCATGAGCCGGGCCTCCTCCTCCGCTATCATGCGAGGAGGTGGTGGTGGCGACGGAGATGGTGAAGGCGATGGCGTGGGCGTGAGGCCGCGCACCTGGGGAGCAGTCGTGATGTCTACTACGCAACTTTATTCTTGTAGACACGTGTTAGGCCTCCAAGCGTAGAGTTTTGTAGGACAGTAGCAATTTTCCCTCAAGTGGATGATCTAAGTTTTATCAATCCGTGAGAGGTGTAGGATGAAGATGGTCTCCCTCAAACGACCCTGCAACCAAATACAAGAAATCTCTTGTGTCCGCAACACACCAAATACAATGGCAAATTGTATAGGTGCACTAGTTCGGCGAAGAGATGGTGATAAAAGTGTAATGTTGATGGTAGAAATATATTTTTATAATCTGAATAAATAAAAACAGCAAGATAGCAAATAGTAAACGGGCACAAAAACAGTATTGCAATGCTTAAAAATGAGGCATAGGGTCCGTACTTTCGCTAGTGCAGTCTCTCAACAGTGCTAACATAGTTGGATCATATGACTATCCCTCAAGGTGCAGCAAAGAATCACTCTCGAGTTCCTATTAGCGGAGAACAAAAGATAGGAATTTGTTTGTAGGGTACGAAACCAGTCAAAGCTATTCTTTCCGTTCAATCTATTCAAGAGTTCGTACTAAGATAACACAAAGCTATTCTTTCCGTTCGACCTATCCTAGAGTTCGTACTAGAATAACACCAAAGCAAATTCATATTCCTAATACTCAATCCACACAAAGAACTATAAAGAGACCCCGAAGTTTCTACCGGAGAAAAACGTGCATCAACCCCTATGCATAGATTACCCCAATATCACCGCGGGAATCCACGAGTTGGATGCCATAACATATGTCAAGTGAATCAATAAGATACCCCAATTGTCACCTCAAGTATTCATACCGCAAGACATATATCATGTGTTCTCATCTCTGAATATTCAATCCGACAAGACAAAACTTCAAAGGGTAAAGATTCAATTCATCATAACAAGAGTATAGAGGGTAGAAATATCATATGATCCGACTATATTAACAAAGCCCATGATATAGATCACGAGAGAGAGAGAGAGAGAGAGATTAAACACATAGCTACTGGTACAAACCCTAAGCCCCGAGGGTGGACTACTCCCTCCTCATCGTGGTGGCCGCCGGGATGATGAAGATGGCCACCAGAGATGATTCCCCCTCCGGCAGGGTGCCGGAACGGGTCTAGATTAGTTTTCGGTGGCTACGGAGCCCTGCGGCGGCGCTTCTGATCTAGGTTAACCCCGATGGGTTTTGGAATATTTGGGAATTTATAGTGCAAAGAAGGGGTGCGGGAGGCCACCGAGGTGGGCACAACCCACCTGGGCGCGCCAGCCCCTGGCGCGCCCTGGTGGGTTGTGCCCCCCTCGGGGCACCCCCGGGTGCAGCTCTGGCCCATTGGGTCCCTTCTGGTCCATAAAAAATCCCTGTGGAGTTTTGTTGCGTTTGGACTCCGTTTAGTATTGATTTCTTGCGATGTAAAAAACAAGCAAAAAACAGCAACTGGCACTGGGCACTGGGTCAATAGGTTAGTCCAAAAAAAGATATAAAGTTGCTATAAAATGATTGTAAAACATCCAAGCATGATAAAATAACATCATGAATACTTCATAAATTATAGATACATTGGAGACGTATCAGCATCCCCAAGCTTAATTCCTGCTCGTCCTCCAGTAGGTAAATGATAAAAGAAATAATTTATGAAGTGTGAATGCTAGCAAAGTGCATAAGTTTGATCAATGATAATTTCAATCACTTTTCCTAGCATCATAACAACAATTCTTTCTTATAAAACTTCTCATGTTATAGTAGCAACCAATTCACATGTTAAGGTGCAAACAATGAACTCTCTTGAAACTCAACAACCTATGTTCTTAGTCACCAAGCAATTGCAATTCAACTTATTCAACAGAGTTTAAGTAAGAGCTCCACATACTCAACCATCATATAGTCTTCTATGATTGCTAACACTCACCGCATTCACATGAGCAAAACGTTTCAACCGGACACATAGAAAGATAGGGGCTTATTGTTTTTCCTCCCAACGTATTCACCTCAAGCGTGATGTCAACAATAATAACTCATGCTACCCATATTCAACTGGACTTATGTGCCTAGATCTTTCCTCACCACATGATGCTTGCCAAAATAGAAAAATAAAAAGGAATAGAGAGAATAACTTTGAATCTTTGTATAAAAATAAATACTGAAAACTAAAAGATAGGCCCTTCGCAGAGGAAAGCAGAGGTTGCCATGCGCTTATTTGTTTGTATGCTCAATCCCTTAGTGCAAAAGAACGTCACGTTATATTGCCCCTTACGATAGCAACCTTTATTATGCAGTCTGTTGCTTTTATTACTTTGCCATCACAAGTTCGTACAACGCTCAATTTTCTCTTACACTAAATGATCTCACACTTTTAGAAGCAATTTTTATTGCCTTATTGCACCGATGACAACTTACTTGAAGAATCTTATTCAATCCTTAGGTAGGTATGGTGGACTCTTGAAGATAAGATTTGGGTTTAACGGTTTTTGGATGCACAAGTAGTATCTCTACTTGGTGCGGAATTTTTGGCTAGCAAAGATGGGGGGCAAGCACCACATGTTGAAGGATCTATGACAATATAACTTCTATGTGAATAAGAATAAACATAAATCATTACGTTGTCTTCCTTGTCCAACTTCAAAAATTCTGGCATATAATATTTTGATGGGGGCTCACAATCACAAAAGATTTCCATGATAAAGTATTTATATGTGAAAGTGCTCTTCCTTATACTAATTATTTGTGAATTGCTTGTATGACCAAAATTGTGATTGTCAAGCCTCAAAAGGTTTCATTTTCTAAACCCAATGTGAAGCTACCACTAGGCATGATATGATTTCAACTTTATGACATTCAATTTATTCAACAATTTACTCGTAGGATATAAGTGAAGCACAAGAGTAAATGACAAACTACTCCAAAAAGATATAAGTGAAGATCATGTGAGTAGTTAAGTAAATAGATAGCTATGTGAGGACTCTCTCTTATTAAAAACTTTCAGATATAAGTAATTTATTAAAACAGCAAGCAAAACAAAACAAAACAAAATAACATCTCAAGGATAGCACACATCATGTGAAGAAGCAAAAACTTAGGCTCAACCGATACTAACCGATAATTGTTGAAGGAAGAAAGGTGGGATGCCTACCAGGGCATCCCCAAGCTTAGATGCTTGAGACTTCTTGAAATATTATCTCAAGCTTGAGCTTTTGTGTCTCCTTAATTCCTCTCATACCACGGTTTTCCTAAATCTCAAAAGCTTCATCCACACAAAACTCAACAAGAACTTGTGACATAAGTTAGTATAAACTAATGCAAAAACCTTATCATACTCTACTGTAGCAAATCACTAAAATTATTATTCAACATTGCATACTAAATGCCTCTGCATATTTAATACTCCTATCCTCAAATTGAATCATTCAACAAGCAAACATATGCAAACAATGCAAACATAACAACAATCTGCCAAAACAGTACAGTCTGTAAAGAATGCAAGAGTATGAATACTTCCCTAACTCCAAACATTATGAAATTCTTCCACACTGTAGAAAATTTATCATAGCTCATTATGCAAAAAGTTTCAACATTTTATCACATTCTGACTTTCCTCGGGAATTTTTGCAACATCGATAAACTTTCTGTTTTTAAACGGCAACAAGTGTACTTGCAAGATAAGCATGTCAAAGGCTATCAATGCCACTTTTATTGAAATAAAAGATGCAAAAAATTATTCTAAATAAAAGCAACCAAATCCTAACAAAATAAATTGACTCTCCAAGCAAAACACATATCATGTGACGAATGAAAACATAGCTCCTAGTGAGGTTACCGATAATGTTGGAGACGAAAGAGGGGATGCCTTCCGGGGCATCCCCAAGCATAGTTTCTTGGATATTCCTTGGATATTAACTTGGGGTGCCTTGTGCATCCCCAATCTTAGGGTCTTGTCACTCCTTATTCTCCTCATATCGATATCTCACCCAAAACTTGAAAACTTCAATCACACAAAACTTAACGGAACTTTGTGAGATAAGTTAGTATGATAAAGAGCAAACCATTTCACTTTGGTACTGTCAAAGACAAGATTCATAATTGTTTCCACACAATGCCTACTGTAGCATATCATTTCCACAATTTATATTGAGCAATATAAGCCATAGAAACTAGAAAGCAAGCAAACTATGCATTGAAAACAGAATCTGTCAAAAAGAGAACAGTCTGTAGTAATCTGTACTCAAACCATACTTATGCTACTCCAAAAATTATGAAAAAGTTAGGACCATGTGATAAATTTGTATATTAAACTTCTGCAAAAAGAATCAACTCAATAGCACTCTTTTGTTAAAAATGGGACTTATTTTCGTGAGCGCAAAAGTTTCTGTTTTTGGACAGAAACAAGTCAACTATCATCCACACTATCCCAAAGGCTTTACTTGGCACTTTATTGAAACAAAAGCAATAAAACATGATCAATACAGTAGCATAATCATGTGAACACAAAAAAACAGTAAGTAAAAGTGTTGGGTTGTCTCCCAACAAGCGCTTTGATACGTCTCCAACGTATCTATAATTTTTGATTGTTCCATGCTATTATATTATCTGTTTTGGATGTTTAATGGGCTTTATTATGCACTTTTATATTATTTTTGGGACTAACCTATTAACCGAAGGCCCAGGGCAAATTGCTGTTTTTTTTGCCTATTTCAGTGTTTCGCAGAAAAAGAATATCAAATGGAATCCAAACGGAATGAAACCTTCGCGAGGATCGTTTTTGGAACAAACGCAATCCAGGAAACTTGGAGTGGACGTCAAGGAAGCAACGAGGCGGCCACGAGGCAGGGAGGCGCGCCCCCACCCTCGTGGGCCCCTCATGGCTCCACCGACCTACTTCTTTCGCCTATATATACTCATATACCCTGAAAACATCCAGGAGCACCACGAAACCCTATTTCCACCGCCGCAACCTTCTGTACCCGTGAGATCCCATCTTGGGGCCTTTTCCGACGCTCCGCCAGAGGGGGAATCGATCACGGAGGGCTTCTACATCAACACCATAGCCTCTCCGATGATGTGTGAGTAGTTTACCACAGACCTTCGGGTCCATAGTTATTAGCTAGATGGCTTCTTCTCTCTCTTTGGATCTCAATACAATGTTCTCCTCGATTCTCTTGGAGATCTATTCGATGTAATTCTTTTTGCGGTGTGTTTGTCGAGATCCGATGAATTGTGGGTTTATGATCAAGATTATCTATGAACAATATTTGATTCTTCTCTGAATTCTTATATGCATGATTTAATATCTTTGCAAGTCTCTTCGAATTATCAGTTTGGTTTGGCCTACTAGATTGATCTTTCTTGCAATGGGAGAAGTGCTTAGCTTTGGGTTCAATCTTGTGGTGTCCTTTCCCAGTGACAGCAGGGGCAACAAGGCACGTATTGTATTGTTGCCATCGAGGATAAAAAGATGGGGCTTATATCATATTGCTTGAGTTTATCCCTCTACATCATGTCATCTTGCCTAATGCGTTACTCTGTTCTTATGAACTTAATACTCTAGATGCATGCTGGATAGCGGTCGATGTGTGGAGTAATAGTAGTAGATGCAGAATCGTTTTGGTCTACTTGTCGCGGACGTGATGCCTATGTACATGATCATGCCTAGATATTCTCATAACTATGCGCTTTTCTATCAATTGCTCGACAGTAATTTGTTCACCCACCATAGAATATGCTATCTTGAGATAAGCCACTAGTGAAACCTATGGCCCCCGGGTCTATTTTGCATCATATTAATCTCCCGTCAATTAGCTATTTCTGTCGCCGTTTATTTTGCAATCTTTACTTTCCAATCTATACAAAAAAAATACCAAAAATATTTATCTTATTATCTTTATCAGATCTCACTTTTGCAAGTGGCCGTGAAGGGACTGACAACCCCTTTATCGCGTTGGTTGCAAGGTTCTTGATTGTTTGTGCAGGTACGAGGGACTTGCGTGTAGTCTCCTGCTGGATTGATACCTTGGTTCTCAAAAACTGAGGGAAATACTTACGCTACTTTGCTGCATCACCCTTTCCTCTTGAAGGGAAAACCAACTCATGCTCAAGAGGTAGCAAGAAGGATTTTTGGCGCCGTTGCCGGGGAGATCTACGCACAAGTCAAGACATACCATGTACCCATCACAAACTCTTCTCCCTCGCATTACATTATTTGCCATTTGCCTCTCGTTTTCCTCTCCCCCACTTCATCTTTGCCATTTTATTCGCCCTTTTTCCGTCCATCTCTTTCCGCTTGCTTCTTGTTTGCTTGTGTGTTGGATTGATTGTTTGTCACGATGGCTCAAGACAATACTAAACTGTGTGACTTTTTCAATACCAACAACAATGATTTTATTAGCACTCCGATTGCTCCTATTACCGATGCTGAATCTTGTGAAATTAATGCTGCTTTGTTGAATCTTGTCATGAAAGATCAATTTTCTGGCCTTCCTAGTGAAGATGCCGCTACCCATCTAAACAACGTTGTTGATTTGTGTGATATGCAAAAGGAGAAAGATGTGGATAATGATATTGTTAAATTGAAGCTATTTCCATTTTCACTTAGAGATCGTGCTAAAAATTGGTTTTCTTCTTTGCCTAAAAATAGTATTGATTCATGGAATAAGTGCAAAGATGCTTTTATCTCTAAGTATTTTCCTCCCGCTAAGATCATCTCTCTTAGAAACGATATTATGAATTTTAAGCAACTTGATCATGAGCATGTTGCACAATCTTGGGAGAGGATGAAATTAATGATACGTAATTGCCGTACTCATGGTTTGAATTTATGGATGATTATACAAACAATTTATGCCGGATTGAATTTTGCTTCTAGAAATCTTTTAGAGTCGGCCGCGGGAGGCACTTTTATGGAAATCACTTTAGGAGAAGCTACTAAACTCCTAGATAATATTATGGTTAACTATTCTCAATGGCACACCGAAAGATCTACTAGTAAAAAGGTTCATGCGATAGAAGAGATTAATGTTTTGAGTGGAAAGATGGATGAACTTATGAAATTGTTTGCTAATAACAGTGTTTCTTCTGATCCTAATGATATGCCTTTGTCTACTTTTTTTTTGACTATGTCCTTTGTCTACTTTGATTGAGAATAATAATGAATCTATGGATGTGAATTTTGTTGGTAGGAACAATTTTGGTAACAACGCGTATAGAGGAAACTTTAATTCTAGGCCGTTCCCTAGTAATTCCTCTAACAATTATGGTAATTCCTACAACAAATCTTATGGGAATTTTAATAAGATGCCCTCTGATTTTGAGACTAGTGTTAAAGAGTTTATGATTGCGCAAAAGAATTTCAATGCTTTGCTTGAAGAAAAATTGCCTAAGATTGATGAGTTGGCTAGGAACATGGATAGAATTTCTCTTGGTGTTGATTCTTTGAAACTTAGATCTATTCCTCCTAAGCATGATATCAATGTGTCTCTCAAATCTATGAGAATTTCCATTGATGAGTGCAAAGAAAGAACTGCTAGGATGCGTGCTAAAAAAGATTGCTTTGTGAAAGCGTGTTCTTCTAGTTTTCATGATAATAATGAAGATCTAAAAGTGATTGATGTGTCTCCTATTAAATCTTTGTTTTGCAATATTAATCTTGATAATGATGGGACTGGAGATGAGTCAACTTTAGTTAAAAGGCGTCCCAATGATTTGGAGTTTCTAGATCTTGATGCAAAAATTGGTAAAAGTGGGATTGAAGAGGTTAAAACTTTACATAGCAATGAACCCACTATTTTGGATTTCAAGGAATTTAATTATGATAATTGTTCTTTGATAGCTTGTATTTCCTTGTTGCAATCCGTGTTAAATTCTCCTCATGCTTACAATCAAAATAAAGCTTTTACTAAACATATCGTTGATGCCTTAATGCAATCCTATGAAGAAAAGCTTGAATTAGAAGTTTCTATCCCTAGAAAACTTTATGATGAGTGGGAACCTACTATTAAAATTAAAATTAAAGATCATGAATGCTATGCTTTGTGTGATTTGGGTGCTAGTGTTTCCACGATTCCAAAAACTTTGTGTGATGTGTTAGGTTTCCATGAATTTGATGATTGTTCTTTAAATTTGCATCTTGCGGGCTCCACCATTAAGAAACCTATGGGAAGGATTAATGATTTTCTTATTGTTGCAAATAGGAATTATGTGCCCGTAGATTTCATTGTTTTTATATAGATTGCAATCCTACATGTCCTATTATTCTTGATAGACCTTTCCTTAGAACAATTGGTGCAATTATTGATATGAAAGAAGGAAATATTAGATTCCAATTTCCATTAAGGAAAGGCATGGAACACTTTCCTAGGAATAAAATTAAATTACCTTATGAATCTATTATGAGAGCCACTTATGGATTGCATACCAAAGATGATAATACCTAGATCTATTCTTGCTTTTATGCCTAGCTAGGGGCGTTAAACGATAGCGCTTGTTGGGAGGCAACCCAATTTTATTTTTGTTTCTGTTTAGTAATAAATAATTCATCTAGCTTCTGTTTAGATGTGTTTTTATGTTTTAATTAGTGTTTTGCCAAGTAGAACCAATAGGATCTTCTTGGGTGATAGTTGTTTGATCTTGCTGAAAAAGACAGAAACTTTGCACTCACGAAAATAATTGTTAAAATTCACCAGAACGTGATAAATTGCTAATTCTTTTTGTAGTATATCAATATAAAAATTATCCATGTTTCCTAGTTTTTCAGAATTGTTGGAGTTCCATAAGTATTCGAAAAAATTAGATTGCTACAGACTGTTCTATTTTTGACAGATTCTGTTTTTCGTGTGTTGTTTGCTTATTTTGATGAATCTATGGCTAGTATCGGGGGGTATGAACCATGGAGAAGTTGTAATACAGTAGGTTTAACACCAATATAAATAAATAATGAGTTCATTACAGTACCTTAAGGGTGTGGTTCGTTTTCTTTTACTAACGAAGCTCATGAGATTTTCTGTTGAGTTTTGTGTTGTGAAGTTTTCAAGTTTTTGGGTAAAGATTTGATGGACTTTGGAATAAGGAGTGGCAAGAGCCTAAGCTTGGGGATGCCCACGGCACCCCAAGGTAAAATTCAAGGACAACCAAAAGCCTAAGCTTGGGGATGCCCCGGAAGGCATCCCCTCTTTCGTCTTCGTCTATCGGTAACTTTACTTGAGGCTATATTTTTATTCACCACATGATATGTGTTTTGCTTGGAGCGTCTTGTATGATTTGAGTCTTTGCTTTTTAGTTTACCACAATAATCCTTGCTGTACACGCCTTTTGGGAGAGACACACATGAATCGGAATTTATTAGAATACTATATGTGCTTCACTTATATCTTTTGAGCTAAATAATTTTGCTCTAGTGCTTCACTTATATCTTTTAGAGCACGGTGGTGGTTTTATTTTATAGAAACTATTGATATCTCATGCTTCACTTATATTATTTTGAGAGTCCTTTAGAACAGTATGGTAATTTGCTTTGGCTATAAAATTAGTCCTAATATGATAGGCATCCAAGATGGGTATAATAAAAACTTTCATAAAAAGTGCATTGAATACTATGAGAAGTTTGATACTTGATGATTGTTTTGAGATATGAAGATGGTAATATTAGAGTCATGCTAGTTGAGTAGTTGTGAATTTGAGAAATACTTGTGTTGAAGTTTGCAAGTCCCGTAGCATGCACGTATGGTAACCGTTGTGTGACAAATTTGAAACATGAGGTGTTCTTTGATTGTCATCCTTATGAGTGGTGGTCGGGGACGAGCGATGGTCTTTTCCTACCAATCTATCCCCCTAGGAGCATGCGCGTAATGCTCGGTTTTTGATGACTTGTAGATTTTTGCAATAAGTATGTGAGTTCTTTATGACTAATGTTGAGTCCATGGATTATACGCACTCTCACCTTTCCATCATTGCTAGCCTCTTCGGTACCGTGCATTGCCCTTTCTCACCTTGAGAGTTTGTTCAAACTTTGCCGGTGCATCCAAACCCCGTGATACAATATGCTCTATCACACATAAACCTCCTTATATCTTCCTCAAAACAGCCACCATACCTACCTATTATGGCATTTCCATAGCCATTCCGAGATATATTGCCATGCAACTTTCCACCGTTTCATTTATTATGACACGCTTCATCATTGTCATATTGCCTTTCATGATCATGTAGTTGACATCGTATTTGTGGCAAAGCCACCATGCATAATTTATCATATAGAGTCATATTTTGTTCTAGTATCGAGTTGTAATCATTGAGTTGTAAATAAATAGAAGTGTGATGATCATCATTAATAGAGCATTGTCCCAAATAAAAAAAAGGAAAAAAAGATAAAAAAGAGAAAGGCCAAAAAAATGCCCCAAAAAAGAAAAGAAATAAAAGGGACAATGCTACTATCTTTTTTTCCACACTTGTGCTTCAAAGTAGCACCATGATCTTTATGATAGAGAGTCTCTTATTTTGTCACTTTCATATACTAGTGGGAATTTTTCATTATAGAACTTGGCTTGTATATTCCAACAATGGGCTTCCTCAAATGCCCTAGGTCTTCGTGAGCAAGCAAGTTGGATGCACACCCACTTAGTTTCTTTTGTTGAGCTTTCATACATTTATAGCTCTAGTGCATCCGTTGCATGGCAATCCCTACTCCTCGCATTGACATCAATTGATGGGCATCTCCATAGCCTGTTGATTAGCCGCGTCAATGTGAGACTTTCTCCTTTTTTTGTCTTCTCCACACAACCCCCATTATTATATTCTATTCCACCCATAGTGCTATGTCCATGGCTCACGCTCATGTATTGCGTGAAAGTTGAAAAAAGTTTGAGATTACTAAAGTATGAAAAAATTGCTTGGCTTGTCATCGGGGTTGTGCATGATGAGAGCATTTTTGTGTGACAAAAATGAAGCATAGCCAAAGTATATGATTTTGTAGGGATAAGCTTTCTTTGGCCATGTTATTTTGAGAAGACATAATTGCTTAGTTAGTATGCTCGAAGTATTATTATTTTTATGTCAATATTAAACTTTTATCTTGAATCTTTCGGATCTGAACATTCGTGTCGCAATAAAGAGAATTATTTAGAAAATTTATGTTAGGTAGCATTCCACATCAAAAATTCTGTTTTTATCATTTACCTACTCGAGGACGAGCAGGAATTAAGCTTGGGGATGCTTGATACGTCTCCAACGTATCTATAATTTTTGATTGTTCCATGCTATTATATTATCTGTTTTGGATGTTTAATGGGCTTTATTATGCACTTTTATATTATTTTTGGGACTAACCTATTAACCAAAGGCCCAGGGCAAATTGCTATTTTTTTTTGCCTATTTCAGTGTTTCGCAGAAAAGGAATATCAAACGGAATCCAAACGGAATGAAACCTTCGCGAGGATCGTTTTTGGAACAAACGCAATCCAGGAGACTTGGAGTGGACGTCAAGGAAGCAACGAGGTGGCTACAAGGTAGGGAGGCGTGCCCAGGGGGTAGGCGCGCCCCCACCCTCATGGGCCCCTCGTGGCTCCACCGACCTACTTCTTTCACCTATATATACTCATATACCTTGAAAACATCCAAGAGCACCATGAAACCCTATTTCGACCGCCGCAACCTTCTGTACCCGTGAGATCCCATCTTGGGGCCTTTTCCGGCGCTCCACCGGAGGGGGAATCGATCACGGAGGGCTTCTACATCAACACCACAGCCTCTCCGATGATGTGTGAGTAGTTTACCACAGACCTCTGGGTCCATAGTTATTAGCTAGATGGCCTCTTCTCTCTCTTTGGATCTCAATACAAAGTTCTCCTCGATTCTCTTGGAGACCTATTCGATGAAATTCTTTTTGTGGTGTGTTTGTCGAGATCCGATGAATTGTGGGTTTATGATCAAGATTATCTATGAACAATATTTGATTCTTCAATGAATTCTTATATGCATGATTTAATATCTTTGCAAGTCTCTTCGAATTATCAGTTTGGTTTGGCCTACTAGATTGATCTTTCTTGCAATGGGAGAAGTGCTTAGCTTTGCGTTCAATCTTGCGGTGTCCTTTCCCAGTGACAGCAGGGGCAGCAAGGCACGTATTGTATTGTTGCCATCGAGGATAAAAAGATGGGGTTTATATCATATTGCTTGAGTTTATCCCTCTACATCAGGTCATCTTGCCTAATGCGTTACTCTGTTCTTATGAACTTAATACTCTAGATGCATGCTGGATAGCGGTCGATGTGTGGAGTAATAGTAGTAGATGCAGAATCGTTTCGGTCTACTTGTCGCGGACATGATGCCTATATACATGATCATGCCTAGATATTCTCATAACTAAGCTATCAATTGCTCGACAGTAATTTGTTCACCCACCGTAGAATATGCTATCTAGAGAGAAGCCACTAGTGAAACCTATGGCCCTGATACGTCTCCAACGGATCTATAATTTTTGATTGTTCCATGCTATTATATTACCCGTTTTGGATGTTTATGGGCTTTATTATACACTTTTATATTATTTTTGGGACTAACCTATTAACCCGAGGCCCATCCCAAAATGCTGTTTTCTTGCCTATGTCAGTGTTTCGAAGAAAAGGAATATCAAATGAAGTCCAAACGGAATGAAACCTTCGGGAGAGTTATTTTTGGAACGGAAGCAATCCAGGAGACTTGGAGTAGACGTCAGCGAAGCTTCAAGGAAGCCACAAGGCAGGGAGGCGCGCCCTACCCCCCTGGGCGCGCCCCCACCCTCGTGGGCCCCTCATGGCTCCCCTGACCGACTTCTTTCGCCTATATATATCCATATACCCTGAAAACATCAGAGAGCAGAATAGATCGGGAGTTCCGCTGCCGCAAGCCTCTGTAGCCACCGAAAACCAATCTAGACCCGTTCCGGCACCCTGCCGGAGGGGGGAACCCTCACCGGTGGCCATCTTCATCATCCCGGCGCTCTCCATGACGAGGAGGGAGTAGTTCACCCTCGGGGCTGAGGGTATGTACCAGTAGCTATGTGTTTGATCTCTCTCTCTGTCTCTCGTGTTCTTGATTTGGCACGATCTTGATGTATCGTGAGCTTTGCTATTATGGTTGGATCTTATGATGTTTCTCCCCCTCTACTCTCTTGTAATGGATTGAGTTTTCCCTTTGAAGTTATCTTATCGGATTGAGTCTTTAAGGATTTGAGAACACTTGATGTATGTCTTGCATGTGCTTATCTGTGGTGACAATGGGATATTCACGTGATCTACTTGATGTATGTTTTGGTGATCAACTTGCGGGTTATGTGACCTTGTGAACTTATGCATAAGGGTTGGCACACGTTTTCGTCTTGACTCTCCGGTAGAAACTTTGGGGCACTTTTTGAAGTACTTTGCGTTGGTTTGAATAGATAAATCTGAGATTGTGTGAGGCATATCGTATAATCATACCCACGGATACTTGAGGTGACATTGGAGTATCTAGATGACATTAGGGTTTTGGTTGATATGTGTCTTAAGGTGTTATTCTAGTACGAACTCTAGGATAGATCGAACGGAAAGAATAGCTTCATGTTATTTTACTACGGACTCTTGAATAGATTGATTAGAAAGGATAACTTTGAGGTGGTTTCGTACCCTACCATAATCTCTTTGTTTGTTCTGCGCTATTAGTGACTTTGGAGTGACTCTTTGTTGCATGTTGAGGGATAGTTATATGATCCAATTATGTTATTATTGTTGAGAGAACTTGCACTAGTGAAAGTATGAACCCTAGGCCTTGTTTCCTAGCATTGCAATACCGTTTACACTCACTTTTATCATTAGTTACCTTGCTGTTTTTATATTTTCAGATTAGAAAAACCTATATTTACCATCCATATTGCACTTGTATCACCATCTTTTCGCCGAACTAGTGCACCTATACAATTTACCATTGTATTGGGTGTGTTGGGGACACAAGAGACTCTTTGTTATTTAGTTGCAGGGTTGTTTGAGAGAGACCATCTTCATCCTACGCCTCCCACAGATTGATAAACCTTAGGTCATCCACTTGAGGGAAATTTGCTACTGTCCTACAAACCTCTGCACTTGGACGCCCAACAACGTCTACAAGAAGAAGGCCGTGTAGTAGACATCAAGCAGTTTCTGGCACCGTTGCCGGCGAGGTGAGTGCTTGAAGGTATATCTTTAGATCTTGCAATCGAATCTTTTAGTTTCTTGTTTTATCACTAGTTTAGTTTATAAAATAAAACTACAAAAAAATGGAATTAAGGGTGCCTCATATGTTTCATCTTTTTAATGTCTTTTGTGAAAATGATGGGAAGGAAAATTGTGCTCAAGTACTAGAAGAAGAATTAAATATAATGCTTGGCATAAAATATGTGAATGATGAGCATGATTGCAATGTTGTTAGTATGAATTCCTTGAATATCCATGATGCTAATGATATGCAAAGCTACAAGCTTGGGGATGCTATGTTTGATGAAGATGATATGTTTTGTCCCCCAAGTTTTGATGAGAAAATTTCCTATGATGATAGCATGCCTCCTCTTTATGATGATTATATTGATGAAAGTGGGTTTGGAAGAATGTCAACTTTAGGAATTAATGATACCACTATTTTGGAGGATGTTGAATCTTATTGTGATAATTATGAAAGTGAATTTGGAGAGGTCATGACTTTATTTAGTGATTAATCCACTATTTCGGAAGAGGTTCCAATTGATTATGAGAACAAAGTTGCTATCTATGATGATTATTGTGATGACTTGTATGCTATTAAGAATAATGATAACCATGAAACTTGTCATCATGATTTTAGTTTTCAATTGGATTATGCCTCACATGATAATTATTTTGTTGAGTTTGCTCCCACTATTATTCATGAGAAGAAATTTGCTTATGTGGAGAGTAATAAAAATTCTATGCTTGTAGATCATGAAAAGATTGCTTTATGTGATGGTTATATTGTTGAATTTATTCATGATGCTACTGAAAATTATTATGAGGGAGGAACATATGCTTGTAGGAATTGCAATAATATCAAGTTTCCTCTCTATGTGCTTATAGTTTTGAAGTTATGCTTGTTTTGCCTTCCTATGCTAGTTGATTATTGTTCCCATAAGTTGTTTGCTCACAAAATCCCTATGCATAGGAAGTGGGTTAGACTTAAATGTGCTAGTCATATTCTTCATGATGATCTCTTCATGTTTCAATTCTTATCTTTTATGTGAGCATCATTGAAATCATCATGCCTAGCTAGGGGCGTTAAACGTTAGCGCTTGTTGGGAGGCAACCCAATTTTATTTTTATTACTTGATTTTTGTTCCTGTTTAGTAATAAATAATTAATCTAGCCTCTGGTTAGATGTAGTTTTATGTTTTAATTAGTGTTTGTGCCAAGTAGAACCTTTGGGAAGACTTGGGTGAAGTCTATGCGATCTTGCTGTAAAAAACAGAAACTTTTGCGCTCACGAGATTAGCTGCCATTTTTTACTGAAGAGTGATTTTAGGTTGATTCTTTTTGAAGATGATTAATACACAAATTCCTCAGGTCCACCAATTTATTTCAGAATTTTTGGAGTTCCAGAAGTATACGTTTGATACAGATTACTACAGACTATTCTGTTTTTGACAAATTCTGTTTTCATTGTGTTGTTTGCTTATTTTGATGAATCTATGAGTAGTATCGGAGAGTATGAACCATAGAGAAGTTGGAATACAGTAGATATTACACCAATATTAATTTAGAATGAGTTCACAACAGTACCTAAGTGGTGATTTATTTTCTTATACTAACGGAGCTTACGAGTTTTCTGTTGAGTTTTGTGTTGTGAAGTTTTCAAGTTTTGGGTAAAGATTCGACGGACTATCGAATAAGGAGCGGCAAGAGCCTAAGATTGGGGATGCCCAAGGCACCCCAAGGTAATATTCAAGGACAACCAAGAGCCTAAGCTTGGGGATGCCCCGGAAGGCATCCCCTCTTTCGTCTTCGTTCATCGGTAACTTTTTACTTGGAGCTATATTTTTATTCCCCACATGATATGTGTTTTGCTTGGAGCATCATTTTATTTTCTTTTGCTTTGCTTGCTATTTGAATAAAATACCAAAATCTGAAATTCTTAAATGTTAGAGAGTCTTCACATAGTTACATAATTATTCGACTACTCATTGATCTTCACTTATATCTTTCGGAGTAGTTTGTCATTTGCTCTAGTACTTCACTTATATTCTTTTAGAGCATGACGGTAGTTTTATTTTGAAGAAATAGATGAACTCTCATGCTTCACTTATATTATTTTGAGAGTCCTAAACAGCATGGTAATTTGCTTTGGTTATGAATTTAGTCCTAATATGATGGGCATCCAAGAGGGATATAACTAAAACTTTCATATAAGTGCATTGAATACTATGAGAAGTCTGACACTTGATGATCGTTTTGAGATATGAAGATGGTAATATTAGAGTCGTGCTAGTTGAGTAGTTGTGAATTTGAGAAATACTTGTGTTGAAGTTTGCAAGTCCCGTAGCATACACATATGGTAAACGTTGTGTGACAAATTTGAAACATGAGGTGTTCTTTGATTGTCATCCTTATGAGTGGCGGTCGGGGACGAGCGATGGTCTTTTCCTACCAATCTATCCCCCTAGGAGCATGCGCGTAATGCTTGGTTTTTGATGACTTGTAGATTTTTGCAATAAGTATGTGAGTTCTTTATGACTAATGTTGAGTCCATGGATTATACGCACTCTCACCTTTCCATCATTGCTAGCCTCTTCGGTACCGTGCATTGCCCTTTCTCACCTTGAGAGTTGGTGCAAACTTCGCCGGTGCATCCAAACCCCGTGATATGATACGCTCTATCACACATAAACCTCCTTATATCTTCCTCAAAACAGCCACCATACCTACCTATTATGGCATTTCCATAGCCATTCCGAGATATATTGCCATGCAACTTTCCACCGTTCCGTTTATTATGACATGCATCATCATTGTCATATTGCCTTGCATGATCATGTAGTTGACATCGTATTTGTGGCAAAGCCACCGTTCATAATTCTTTCATACATGTCACTCATGAGTCATTGCCCATCCCGGTACACCGCCGGAGGCATTCATATAGAGTCATATTTTGTTCTAGTATCGAGTTGTAATCATTGAGTTGTAAATAAATAGAAGTGTGATGATCATCATTAATAGAGCATTGTCCCAAAAAAAAGAGAAAGGACAAAAAAAGAGAAGGCCCAAAAAAAGAGAAGTCCCAAATAAAAAAAATAAAAAAAGAGAAATAAAAGGGACAATGCTACTATCCTTTTTCCACACTTGTGCTTCAAAGTAGCACCATGATCTTCATGATAGAGAGTCTCTTATATTGTCACTTTCATATACTAGTGGGAATTTTTCATTATAGAACTTGGTTTGTATATTCCAACAATGGGCTTCCTCAAAATGCCCTAGGTCTTCGTGAGCAAGCAAGTTGGATGCACCCCCACTTAGTTTCTTTTGTTGAGCTTTCATACATTTATAGCTCTAGTGCATCCGTTGCATGGCAATCCCTACTCCTTGCATTGACATCAATTGATGGGCATCTCCCTAGCCCATTGATTAGCCGCGTCAATGTGAGATTTTCTCCTTTTTTTGTCTTCTCCACACAACCCCCATCATTATATTCTATTCCACCCATAGTGCTATATCCATGGCTCACGCTCATGTATTGCGTGAAAGTTGAAAAAAGTTTGAGATTACTAAAGTATGAAACAATTGCTTGGCTTGTCATCGGGGTTGTGCATGATGAGAGCATTCTTGTGTGACGAAAATGGAGCATGGCCAAACTATATGATTTTGTAGGGATGAGCTTTCTTTGGCTATGTTATTTTGAGAAGACATAATTGCTTGGTTAGTATGCTTGAAGTATTATTATTTTTATCTGAATATTAAACTTTTGTCTTGAATCTTATGGATCTGAATATTCTTGCCACAATAAAGAAGATTACATTGATAAATATGTTAGGTAGCATTCCACATCAAAAATTCTGTTTTTATCATTTACCTACTCGAGGACGAGCAGGAATTAAGCTTGGGGATGCTTGATACGTCTCCAACGTATCTATAATTTTTGATTGTTCCATGCTATTATATTACCCGTTTTGGATGTTTATGGGCTTTATTATACACTTTTATACTATTTTTGGGACTAACCTATTAACCGGAGGCCCAACCCAAAATGCTGTTTTCTTGCCTATTTCAGTGTTTCGAAGGAATGGAATATCAAATGGAGTCCGAACGGAATGAAACCTTCAGGAGAGTTATTTTTGGAACGGAAGCAATCCAGGAGACTTGGAGTAGACGTCAGGGAAGCTTTGAGGAAGCCACGAGGCAGGGAGGCGTGCCCTACTCCCCTGGGCGCGCCCCCACCCTCGTGGGCCCCTCGTGGCTCCCCTGACCGACTTCTTTCGCCTATATATATCCATATACCCTAAAAACATCAGAGAGCAGAATAGATCGGGAGTTCCGCCGCCGCAAGCCTCTGTAGCCACCGAAAACCAATCTAGACCCGTTCCGGCACCCTGCCGGAGGGGGGAACCCTCACCAGTGGCCATCTTCATCATCCCGGCGCTCTCCATGATGAGGAGGGAGTAGTTCACCCTCGGGGCTGAGGGTATGTACCAGTAGCTATGTGTTTGATCTCTCTCTCTCTTTCGTGTTCTTGATTTGGCACGATCTTGATGTATCGCGAGCTTTGCTATTATGGCTGGATCTTATGATGTTTCTCCCCCTCTACTCTCTTGTAATGGATTGAGTTTTTCCTTTGAAGTTATCTTATCGGATTGAGTCTTTAAGGATTTGAGAACACTTGATGTATGTCTTGCATGTGCTTATCTGTGGTGACAATGGGATATTCACGTGATCTACTTGATGTATGTTTTGGTGATCACTTGCGGGTTCTGTGACCTTGTGAACTTATGCATAGGGGTTGGCACACGTTTTCGTCTTGACTCTCCGGTAGAAACTTTGGGCACTTTTTGAAGTACTTTGTGTTGGTTTGAATAGATGAATCTGAGATTGTGTGATGCATATCGTATAATCATACCCACGTATACTTGAGGTGACATTGGAGTATCTAGGTGACATTAGGGTTTTGGTTGATATGTGTCTTAAGGTGTTATTCTAGTACGAACTCTAGGATAGATCAAACGGAAAGAATAGCTTCATGTTATTTTACTACGGACTCTTGAATAGATCGATTAGAAAGGATAACCTTGAGGTGGTTTCGTACCCTACCATAATCTCTTTGTTTGTTCTGCGCTACTATTGACTTTGGAGTGACTCTTTGTTGCATGTTGAGGGATAGTTATATGATCCAATTATGTTATTATTGTTGAGAGAACTTGCAGAAAGTATGAACCCTAGGCCTTGTTTCCTAGCATTGCAATACCCTTTACGCTCACTTTTATCATTAGTTACCTTGCTGTTTTTATATTTTCAGATTACAAAAACCTATATCTACCATCCATATTGCACTTGTATAACCATCTCTTCGCCGAACTAGTGCACCTATACAATTTACCATTGTATGGGTGTGTTGGGGACACAAGAGACTCTTTGTTATTTGGTTGCAGGGTTGTTTGCGAGAGACCATCTTCATCCTACGCCTCCTACGGATTGATAAACCTTAGGTCATCCACTTGAGGGAAATTTGCTACTGTCCTACAAACCTCTGCACTTGGAGGCCCAACAACGTCTACAAGAAGAAGGTTGTGTACTAGACATCAGGCCCCCGGGTCTATTTTCCATCATGTTAATCTCCCGTCAATTAGCTATTTCTGTCGCCGTTTATTTTGCAAACTTTACTTTCCAATCTATACAACAAAAATACCAAAAATATTTATCTTATTATCTTTATCAGATCTCACTTTTGCAAGTGGCCGTGAAGGGACTGATAACCCCTTTATCGCGTTGGTTGCAAGGTTCTTGATTGTTTGTGCAGGTACGAGGTACTTGCATGTAGTCTCCTACTGGATTGATACCTTGGTTCTCAAAAACTGAGGGAAATACTTACGCTACTTTGCTGCAGCACCCTTTCCTCTTCAAGGGAAAACCAACGCATGCTCAAGAGGTAGCACACTTTTCTTTAATGCCTTTTAGCTAGGCATGATGAGTTCAATGATGCTCGCATAAAAGATAAGAACTGAAACACAAAGAGAGCATCATGCATCATAAGTTCCTTTCTCATAATAATTTTCAGTAGCATCATGAATAGATTCATCAATATAACCATTACATAAAGCATTCTTTTCATGATCCACAAGCAAAGAAAATTCATTACTCTCTTTGGCATACATGTCATCATAATAATCATCATAGAATGCAACTTTATTGCCATAGTCAATTGAAACCTCTTCCAAAATAGTGGATGTATCACTAAATAAAGTCATGACCTCTCCAAATCCACTTTCATCAATATTGTAATAAGATTCAACACCCTCCAAAATAGTGGGATCACTACTACCTAGAGTTGACACTCTTCCAAACCCACTTTTATCAATGTAATCATCATAAATAGGAGGCATGCTATCATCAAAATAAGTTTGATCATTCAAAGTAGGGGGCTAAAAAGATCATCTTCATTAAACATAGCCTCCCCAAGCTTGGGACAAACATTAATTGCAGCAAATAAATTCTCAAACATGTCATTCTCATCAAACATAGCATCCCCAAGCTTGTGGCTTGGCATATCAAAAGCATAATCATTCTCATCATTAATAGTATGAATGGCACCAACGGTATAACAATTGCTATCATCATAATTTCCTAAGTTGGTGCTATTGGAGAACGTATTAATTTCAAAAAACTTCCTACGCACACGCAAGATCATGGTAATGCATAGCAACAAGAGGGGAGAGTAGTGTTGTCCACGTACCTGTTGGAAATATGCCCTAGAGGCAATAATAAATTGGTTATTATTATATTTCCTTGTTCATGATAATCGTTTATTATGCATGCTAGAATTGTATTGATAGGAAACTCAGATACATGTGTGGATACATAGACAACACCATGTCCCTAGTAAGCCTCTAGTTGACTAGCTCGTTGATCAATAGATGGTTACGGTTTCCTGACCATGGACATTGGATGTCGTTGATAACGGGATCACATCATTAGGAGAATGATGTGATGGACAAGACCCAATCCTAAGCCTAGCACAAGATCGTGTAGTTCGTTTGCTAAGAGCTTTTCTAATGTCAAGTATCATTTCCTTAGACCATGAGATTGTGCAACTCCCGGATACCGTAGGAATGCTTTGGGTGTACCAAACGTCACAACGTAACTGGGTGGCTATAAAGGTGCACTACAGGTATCTCCGAAAGTGTCTGTTGGGTTGGCACGAATCGAGACTGGGATTTGTCACTCCGTGTAAACGGAGAGGTATCTCTGGGCCCACTCGGTAGGACATCATCATAATGTGCACAATGTGACCAAGGAGTTGATCACGGGATGATGTGTTATGGAACGAGTAAAGAGACTTGCCGGTAACGAGATTGAACAAGGTATCGGGATACCGACGATTGAATCTCGGGCAAGTAACATACCGATTGACAAAGGGAATTGTATACGGGATTGATTGAATCCTCGACATCGTGGTTCATCCGATGAGATCATCGAGGAGCATGTGGGAGCCAACATGGGTATCCAGATCCCGCTGTTGGTTATTGGCCGGAGAACGTCTCGGTCATGTCTGCATGGTTCCCGAACCCGTAGGGTCTACACACTTAAGGTTCGGTGACGCTAGGGTTATAGAGATATTAGTATGCGGTAACCCGAAAGTTGTTCGGAGTCCCGGATGAGATCCCGGACGTCACGAGGAGTTCCGGAATGGTCCGGAGGTAAAGATTTATATATGGGAAGTCTTATTTTGGTCGCTGGAAAAGTTTCGCACTTTATCGGTATTGTACCGGGAGTGCCGAAAGGGGTCCGGGGGTCCACCAAGGGGTACACCAGCCCCCGGGGGGCCACATGGGCTGTGGGGGGTGCGCCTTGGCCTATATGGGCCAAGGGAATCAGCCCCAAGAGGCCCATGCGCCAAGAGATAAGATAAACGGAGAGTCCTAAAGGGGGAAGGCACCTCCGAGGTGCCTTGGGGAGGAAGGACTCCTCCCTGGCCGCACCCTTCCTTAGAGGAAGGGCCAAGGCTGCGCCCCCCCTCTCCCTTGGCCCTATATATAGTGGGGGGGAGGGAGGGCAGCAGCAATCCAAGCCCTGGCGCCTCCTTCTCCCTCCCGTGACACCTCTTCCTCCCCGCTTGCGCTTGGCGAAGCCCTGCCGGGATCCCGCTACTTCCACCACCACGTCGTCGTGCTGCTGGATCTCCATCAACCTCTCCTCCCCCCTTGCTGGATCAAGAAGGAGGAGACGTTGCTGATCCGTACGTGTGTTGAACGCGGAGGTGCCGTCCGTTCGGCGCTAGGATCATCGGTGATTTGAATCACGACGAGTACGACTCCATCAACCCCGTTCTCTTGAACGCTTCCGCTCGCGATCTACAAGGGTATGTAGATGCACTCCTTCCCTCTCGTTGCTAGATTACTCCATAGATTGATCTTGGTGATGCGTAGAAAATTTTAAATTTCTGCTACATATCATGTCACTATTTGATTGCATGTGATGTTTATCATGTTATGCATCTTATTTGCTTAGAACGACGGTAGCTTAAATAAGATGATCCCTCACTAAAATTTCAAGAGACGTGTTCCCCCTAACTGTGCACCGTTGCGAAGGTTCGTTGTTTCGAAGCACCACGTGATGATCGGGTGTGATAGATTCTAACGTTCGAATACAACGGGTGTTGACGAGCCTAGCATGTACAGACATGGCCTCGGAACACATGCGAAACACTTAGGTTGACTTGACGAGCCTAGCATGTACAGACATGGCCTCGGAAGACAAGAGACCAAAAGGTCGAACATGAGTCGTATAGCAGATACGATCAACATGGAGATGTTCACCGATGATGACTAGTCCGTCTCACGTGATGATCGGACACGGCCTAGTTTGACTCGGATCATGTATCACTTAGATGACTAGAGGGATGTCTATCTGAGTGGGAGTTCAATTATCAGATGAACTTCATTATCATGAACATAGTCAAAAGGTCTTTGCAAATTATGTCATACGCTTTAGTTCTACTGTTTAAGATATGTTCCTAGAGAAAATTTAGTTGAAAGTTGGTAGTAGCAATTATGCGGACTGGGTCCGTAAACCGAGGACTGTCCTCATTGCTGCACAGAAGGCTTATGTCCTTAATGCACCGCTCGGTGTGCTGAACCTCAGCGTCGTCTGTAGATGTTGCGGAACATCTGACATACACGTTTTGATAACTACGTGATAGTTCAGTGCGTAATGCTAACGGTTTAGAATTGTGGCACCAAAGACGTTTTTTGAAACGTCGCAGAACATATGAGATGTTCCGAAAACTGAAATTGGGATTTCAGACTAGTGCCCACGTCAAGAGGTATGAGACCTCTGACAAGTTTCTTAAGCCTGCAAACTAAGGGAGAAAATCTCAACCGTTGAGCATGTGCTCAGATTGTCTGATTACCACAATCGCTTGAATCGAGTGGGAGTTAATCTCCCAGATGAGATAGTGATAGTTCTCCATAGTCACTGCCACCAAGCTAGTAGAGCTTCGTGATGAACTATAAATATCAAGGATAGATGATGATCCTTAAGTAACTCGCGATGTTTGACACCGCGAGAGTAGAAATCAAGAAGGAGCATCAATTGTTGATGGTTAGTGAAACCACTAGTTTCTAGAAGGGCAAGGGCAAGAAGGGATACTTCATTAAACGGCAAATCATTTGCTGCTCTAGTGGAGAATCCCAAGGTTGAACCCAAACCCGAGACTAAGTGCTTCTGTAATGAGGGGAACGGTCACTGAAGCAGAACTACCCTAGATACTTGGTAGATGAGAAGGCAGGCAAGGTCGACAGAAGTATATTGGATATACATTATATGAATGTGTACTTTACTAGTACTCCTAGCAGCACCAGGGTATTAGATACCGGTTCAGTTGCTAAGTGTTAGTAACTCGAAATAAAAGCTGCGGAATAAACAGAGACTAGCTAAAGGTGAGATGACGATATGTGTTGGAAGTGTTTCCAAGGTTGATGTGATCAAGCATCGCATGCTCCCTCTACCATCGAGATTGGTGTTACACCTAAATAATTGTTATTTGGTGTTTGCGTTGAGCATAAACATGATTGGATTATGTTTATCGCAATACGGTTATTCATTTAAGGAGAATAATGGTTACTCTGTTTATTTGAATAATACCTTCAATGTTCTTGCACCTAAAATGAATCTCGATCGTAGTGATACACATGTTCATGCCAAAAGATATGAAATAGTAATGATAATACCACATACTTGTGGCACTGCATTTGAGTCATATTGGTATAGAACGCATGAAGAAGCTCCATGTAGATGGATCTTTGGACTCAGTCGTTTTTGAAAAGATTGAGACATGCGAACCATGTCTATTGGTATATATGCATGAAGAAACTCCATGCAGATGGATCGTTTGTACTCACTTGAGTTTGAATCACTTGAGACATGCAAATCATACCACATGGGCAAGATGACTGTAAGGCCTCATTTTCAGTAAGATGGAACAAGAGAGCAACTTATTGGAAGTAATACATTTTGATGTGTGCAGTCCAATGAGTGCTGAGGCATGCAGTGGATATCGTTATGTTCTTACTTCACAGATAATTTGAGTAGATGCTGAGAATATTTACTTGATGAAACACAAGTCTGAATTATTGAAAGGTTCAAGTAATTTCAGAGTGAAGTTGAAGATCGTCGTGACAAGAGGATAAAATGTCTGTGATATGATCATAGAGATGAGTATCTGAGTTACGAGTTTGGCACACACAATTAAGACATTGTGGAAAGTGTTTCACAATTAATACCGCCTGGAACACCACAGTGTGATGGTGTGTCCGAACATCATAACTGCACCCTATTGGATATGGTGCATGCCATGATGTCTCTTATCGAATTACCACTATCGTTTAGGCATTAGAGATAACCGCATTCACTTTAAAAGGGGCACCACGCAATTCCGTTGAGACGACACCGTTTAGAGAAACCTAAGTTGTCGTTTCTTAAAAGTTTGGGGCTGCGATGCTTATGTGAAAAAGTTTCAGGCTGATAAGCTCGAACCCAAAGCGGATAAATGCATCTTCATAGAATACCCAAAACAGTTGGGCATACCTCCTATTTCAGATCTGGAAGCAAAAGTAATTGCCTCTAGAAACGAGTCCTTTCTCGAGGAAAAGTTTCTCTCGAAAGAATTGAGTGGGAGGATGGTGGAAACTTGATAAGGTTATTGAACCATAACTTCAACTAGCGTGTAGCAGGGCACAGGAAGTTGTTCCTGTGGCACCTACACCAATTGAAGTGGAAGCTTATGATAGTGATCATGAAACTTCGGATCAAGTCACTACCAAACCTCGTAGGACGACGAGGATGCGTACTACTTCAGAGTAATGCGTGATCCTGTCTTGGATATCATGTTGTTAGACAATACTGAACCTACGAGCTATGGAGAAGCGATGGTGGGCCCATATTCCGACAAATGGTTAGAAGCCATGAAATCCGAGATAGGATCCATGTATCAGAACAAAGCATGGACTTTGGTGAACTTGCCCGATGATCGGCAAGCCATTGAGATAAATGGATCTTTAAGAAGAAGACGGACATGGACGGTAATGTTACCGTCTATGAAGCTTGACTTGTGGCAAAGAGAATTTTCACAAGTTCAAGGAGTTGACTACGATGAGATTTTCTCATCCGTAGCGATGCTTAAGTCCGTCGGAATCATGTTAGCATTAGCTGCATTTATGAAATCTGGCAGATGGATGTCAAAACAAGTTTCCTTACCAGTTTTCGTAAGGAAAGGTTGTATGTGATACAATCAGAAAGGTTTTGTCGATCCTAAGGATGCTAAAAGGTATGCTAGCTCCAGCGATCCTTCCATGGATTGGAGCAAGCATCTCGGAGTCAGAATATACGCTTTGATGGAGTGATCAAAGTTTTTGGGTTTATACAAAGTTTGTTAGAAACTTGTATTTACAATAAAGTGAGTGGGAGCGCTACAACATTTCTGATAAGTATATGTGAATGACATATTGTTGATCCGAAATGATGTAAAATTTCTGGAAAGCATAAAGGGTTGTTTGAATGGAGTTTTTCAAAGGAAGACATGGATAAAGCTGCTTACATGTTGGGCATCAAGATCTATAGAGATAGATCAAGACGCCTGATGATACTTTCAAAGAACACACACCTTGACATGATTTTGAGAGAGTTCAAAATAGATCAGCAGAGAAGGAGTTCTTGGCTGTGTTACAAGGTGTGAGTATTGAGTAAGACTCAAGACCTGACCACAGCAGAAGAGAGAGAAAGGACGAAGGTCGTCCCCTATGCTTCAGACGTAGGCTCTACAGTATGCTATGCTGTGTACCGCACATGAAGTGTGCCTTGCCATGAGTTGGTCAAGGGGTACAATAGTGATCCGGGAATGGATCACATGACAGCGGTCGAACTTATCCTTAGTATCTAGTGGACTAAGGAATTTTCTCGATTATGGAGGTGAAAAGGAGTTCGTCGTAAAGGGTTACATCGATGCGAACTTTGACACTAATCCGGATGACTTTGAGTAGTAAACCGGATTCGTATAGTAGAGCAGTTATTTGAAATGGCTCCAAGTAGCGCGTGGTAGCATCCACAAGATGACATAAATATTCGTAAAGCACGCACGGATCTGAAAGGTTCAGACCCGTTGACTAATAACCTCTCTCACAAGCATAACATGATCAAACCAGAACTCATTGAGTATTAATCACATAGTGATGTGAACTAGATTGGTGACTCTACTAAACTCTTTGGATGTTGGTCACATGGTGATGTGACCTATGAGTGTTAATCACATGGTGATGTGGACTAGATTATTGACTCTAGTGCAAGTGGGAGACTGTTGGAAATATGCCCTAGAGGCAATAATAAATTGGTTATTATTATATTTCCTTGTTCATGATAATCGTTTATTATCCATGCTAGAATTGTATTGATAGGAAACTCAGATACATGTGTGGATACATAGACAGCACCATGTCCCTAGTAAGCCTCTAGTTGACTAGCTCGTTGATCAATAGATGGTTACGGTTTCCTGACCATGGACATTGGATGTCGTTGATAACGGGATCACATCATTAGGAGAATGATGTGATGGACAAGACCCAATCCTAAGCCTAGCACAAGATCGTGTAGTTCGTTTGCTAAGAGCTTTTCTAATGTCAAGTATCATTTCCTTAGACCATGAGATTGTGCAACTCCCGGATACCGTAGGAATGCTTTGGGTGTACCAAACGTCACAACGTAACTGGGTGGCTATAAAGGTGCACTACAGGTATCTTCGAAAGTGTCTGTTGGGTTGGCACGAATCGAGACTGGGATTTGTCACTCCGTGTAAACGGAGAGGTATCTCTGGGCCCACTCGGTAGGACATCATCATAATGTGCACAATGTGACCAAGGAGTTGATCACGGGATGATGTGTTATGGAACGAGTAAAGAGACTTGCCGGTAACGAGATTGAACAAGGTATCGGGATACCGACGATCGAATCTCGGGCAAGTAACATACCGATTGACAAAGGGAATTGTATACGGGATTGATTGAATCCTCGACATCGTGGTTCATCCAATGAGATCATCGAGGAGCATGTGGGAGCCAACATGGGTATCCAGATCCCGCTGTTGGTTATTGGCCGGAGAACGTCTCGGTCATGTCTGCATGGTTCCCGAACCCGTAGGGTCTACACACTTAAGGTTCGGTGACGCTAGGGTTATAGAGATATTAGTATGCGGTAACCCGAAAGTTGTTCGGAGTCCCGGATGAGATCCCGGACATCACGAGGAGTTCCGGAATGGTCCGGAGGTAAAGATTTATATATGGGAAGTCTTATTTTGGTCGCTGGAAAAGTTTCGCACTTTATCGGTATTGTACCGGGAGTGCCGAAAGGGGTCCGGGGGGTCCACCAAGGGGTCCACCAGCCCTCGGGGGGCCACATGGGCTGTGGGGGTGCGCCTTGGCCTATATGGGCCAAGGGAACCAGCCCCAAGAGGCCCATGCGCCAAGAGATAAGATAAACGGAGAGTCCTAAAGGGGGAAGGCACCTCCGAGGTGCCTTGGGGAGGAAGGACTCCTCCCTGGCCGCACCCTTCCATGGAGGAAGGGCCAAGGCTGCGCCCCCCTCTCCCTTGGCCCTATATATAGTGGGGGGAGGGAGGGCAGCAGCAATACAAGCCCTGGCGCCTCCCTCTCCCTCCCGTGACACCTCTTCCTCCCCGCTTGCGCTTGGCGAAGCCCTGCCGGGATCCCGCTACTTCCACCACCACGCCATCGTGCTGCTGGATCTCCATCAACCTCTCCTCCCCCCTTTCTGGATCAAGAAGGAGGAGACGTCGTTGATCCGTACGTGTGTTGAACGCGGAGGTGCCGTCCGTTCGGCGCTAGGATCATCGGTGATTTGAATCACGACGAGTACGACTCCAACAACCCCGTTCTCTTGAACGCTTCCGCTCGCGATCTACAAGGGTATGTAGATGCACTCCTTCCCTCTCGTTGCTAGATTACTCCATAGATTGATCTTGGTGATGCGTAGAAAATTTTGAATTTCTGCTACGTTCCCCGACAGTACCCTCGTAGACTGAAAGCGGAAGCGTTATGACAACGCGGTTGATGTAGTCGTACGTCTTCACGATCGACCGATCCTAGTACCGAACGTACGGCGCCTCCGCGATCTGCACACGTTCAGCTCGGTGACGTCCCACGAACTCATGATCCAGTAGAGCTTCGAGGGAGAGCTTCGTCAGCACGACGGCGTGATGACGGTGATGATGAAGCTACCGACGCACGGCTTCGCCTAGTCACCGCTACGATACGACCGAGGTGGATTATGGTGGAGGGGGCACCGCACACGGCTAAAAGATCAATGATCAACTTGTGTGTCTATGGGGTGCCCCCTCCCTCGTATATAAAGGAGTGGAGGAGGGGGGATGGCCGGCCCTCTATGGCGCGCCCTGGAGGAGTCCTACGCTCACCGGGAGTAGGATCCCCCCCTTCCCTAGTTGGACTAGGAGAGAAGGAAGGGGGAGAGAGGGAGGAAGGAAAGGGGGGCGCCGCCCCCCTCCTAGTCCAATTCGGACCAGAGGGAGAGGGGGCGCGCGGCCTGCCCTAGTCTCCTCTCTCTCTCTCCACTATGGCCCAATAAGGCCCATACACTTACCGGGGGGTTCCGGTAACCTCCCGGTACTCCGGTAAAATCCCGATTTCACCCGGAACTATTCCGATGTCCAAATTTAGGCTTCCAATATATCGATCTTTATGTCTCGACCATTTCGAGACTCCTCGTCATGTCCGTGATCATATCCGGGACTCCGAACTACCTTCGGTACATCAAAACACATAAACTCATAACACCGATCGTCACCGAACGTTAAGCGTGCGGACCCTACGGGTTCGAGAACTATGTAGACATGACCGAGACACGTCTCCAGCCAATAACCAATAGCGGAACCAGGATGCTCATATTGGTTCCTACATATTCTACGAAGATCTTTATCGGTCAAACCGCACAACAACATACGTTGTTCCCTTTGTCATCGGTATGTTACTTGCCCGAGATTCGATCGTTGGTATCTCAATACCTAGTTCAATCTTGTTACCGGCAAGTCTCTTTACTCGTTTCGTAATGCATCATCCCGCAACTAACTCATTAGTTAAATTGCTTGCAAGGCTTATAGTGATGTGCATTATCGAGAGGGCCTAGAGATACCTCTCCGACAATCAGAGTGACAAATCCTAATCTCGATCTATGCCAACTCAACAAGTACCATCGGAGACACCTGTAGAGCACCTTTATAATCACCCAGTTACGTTGTGACATTTGGTAGAACACAAAGTGTTCCTCCGGTATTCGGGAGTTGCATAATCTCATAGTCATAGGAACATGTATAAGTCATGAAGAAAGCAATAGCAATATACTAAACGATCAAATGCTAAGCTAACGGAATGGGTCAAGTCAATCACATCATTCTCTAATGATGTGATCCCGTTAATCAAATGGCAACTCATGTCTATGGTTCGGAAAGTTAACCATATTTGATTCAACGAGCTAGTCAAGTAGAGGCATACTAGTGACACTCTGTTTGTCTATGTATTCACACATGTACTAAGTTTCCGGTTAATACAATTCTAGCATGAATAATAAACATTTATCATGATATAAGGAAATATAAATAACAACTTTATTATTGCCTCTAGGGCATATTTCCTTCAGTCTCCCACTTGCACTAGAGTCAATAATCTAGATTGCACAGTAATGATTCTAACACCCATGGAGTCTTGGTGATGATCATGTTTTGCTCGTGAGAAAGGCTTAGTCAACGGGCCTGCAACATTCAGATCCGTATGTATCTTGCAAATCTCTATGTCTCCCTCCTTGACTTGATCGTGGATGGAATTGAAGCGTCTCTTGATGTGTTTGGTTCTCTTCTGAAATCTGGATTCCTTTGCCAAGGCAATTGCACCTGTATTGTCACAAAAGATTTTCGTTGGACCCGATGCACTAGGTATGACACCTAGATCGGATATGAACTCCTCCATCCAGACTCCTTCATTTGCTACTTCCGAAGCAGCTATGTACTCTGCTTCACACGTAGATCCCGCCACGACGCTTTGTTTAGAACTGCATCAACTGATAGCTCCATCGTTCAATATAAACATGTATCCAGTTTGTGACTTAGAGTCATCCAGATCAGTGTCAAAGCTTGCATCGACGTAACCATTTACGACGAGCTCTTTGTCACCTCCATAAACGAAAAACATATCCTTTGGCCTTTTCAGGTATTTCAGGATGGTTCTTGACCGCTGTCCAGTGATCCACTCCTGGATTACTTTGGTACCTCCCTGCTAAACTAATAGCAAGGCACGCATCTGGTCTGGTACACAACATTGCAGACATGATAGAGCCTATGGCTGAAGCATAGAGAACACCTTTCATTTTCTCTCTATCTTCTGCAGTGGTCGGGCATTGAGTCTGACTCAACTTCACACCTTGTAACACAGGCAAGAACCCTTTCTTTGCTTGATCCATTTTGAACTTCTTCAAAACTTTATCAAGGTATGTGCTTTGTGAAAGTCCAATTAAGCGTCTTGATCTATCTCTATAGATCTTGATGCCCAATATATAAGCAGCTTCACCGAGGTCTTTCATTGAAAAACTTTTATTCAAGTATCCTTTTATGCTATCCAGAAATTCTATATCATTTACAATCAACAATATGTCATCCACATATAATATTAGAAATGCTACAGAGCTCCCACTCACTTTCTTGTAAATACAGGCTTCTCCAAAAGTCTGTATAAAACCATATGCTTTGATCACACTATCAAAACATTTATTCCAACTCCGAGATGCTTGCACCAGTCCATAGATGGATCGCTGGAGCTTGCACACTTTGTTAGCATCCTCTGGATCGATAAAACCTTCAGGTTGCATCATATACAACTCTTCTTTCAGAAATCCATTCAGGAATGCAGTATTTACATCCATTTGCCAAATTTCATAATCATAAAATGCGGCAATTGCTAACATGATTCGGACGGACTTAAGCATCTCTACGGGTGAGAAAGTCTCATCGTAGTCAACTCCTTGAACTTGTCGAAAACCTTTCGCAACAAGTCGAGCTTTGTAGACAGTAACATTACCGTCAGCGTCAGTCTTCTTCTTGAAGATCCATTTATTCTCGATGGCTTGTCGATCATTGGGCAAGTCAACCAAAGTCCACTGTTCTCATACATGGATCCCATCTCAGATTTCATGGCTTCAAGCCATTTTGCGGAATCTGGGCTCATCATCGCTTCCTCATAGTTCGTAGGTTCATCATGGTTAAGTAACATGACCTCCAGAACAGGATTACTGTACCACTCTGGTGCGGATCTTACTCTGGTTGACCTACGAGGTTCAGTAGTAACTTGATCTGAAGTTACATGATCATCATCATTAGCTTCCTCACTAATTGGTGTAGGAGTCACAGGAACAGATTTCTGTGATGAACTACTTTCCAATAAGGGAGCAGATATAGTTACCTCATCAAGTTCTACTTTCCTCCCACTCACTTCTTTCGAGAGAAACTCCTTCTCTAGAAAGGATCCATTCTTAGCAATGAATGTCTTGCCTTCGGATCTGTGATAGAAGGTGTACCCAACAGTCTCCTTTGGGTATCCTATGAAGACACATTTCTCCGATTTGGGTTCGAGCTTATCAGGTTGAAGCTTTTTCACATAAGCATCGCAGCCCCAAACTTTAAGAAACGACAACTTTGGTTTCTTGCCAAACCACAGTTCATAAGGCGTTGTCTCAATGGATTTAGATGGTGCCCTATTTAACGTGAATGCAGCCGTCTCTAAAGCATAACCCCAAAACGATAGTGGTAAATCAGTAAGAGACGTCATAGATTGCACCATATCTAGTAAAGTACGATTACGACGTTCGGACACACCATTACGTTGTGGTGTTCAGGGTGGCATGAGTTGTGAAACTATTCCGCATTGTTTCAAATGAAGACCAAACTCGTAACTCAAATATTCTCCTCCACCATCAGATCGTAGAAATTTTATTTTCTTGTTACGATGATTTTCCACTTCACTCTGAAATTCTTTGAACTTTTCAAATGTTTCAGACTTATGCTTCATCAAGTAGATATACCCATATATGCTCAAATCATCTGTGAAGGCGAGAAAATAACGATACCGCCGCGAGCCTCAACATTCATCGGACCACATACATCTGTATGTATGATTTCCAACAAATCTGTTGCTCGCTTCATTGTTCCGGAGAACGGAGTTTTAGTCATCTTGCCCATGAGGCATGGTTCGCAAGTACCAAGTGATTCATAATCAAGTGATTCCAAAATTCCATCAGAATGGAGTTTCTTCATGCGCTTTACACCAATATGACCCAAACGGGAGTGCCACAAATAAGTTGCACTATCATTATCAACTCTGCATCTTTTGGCTTCAATATTATGAATATGTGTATCACTACTATCGAGATTCATAAAAAATAGACCACTCTTCAAGGGTGCATGACCATAAAAGATATTACTCATATAAATAGAACAACCATTATTCTCAGATTTAAATGAATAACCTTCTCGCATCAAACAAGATCCAGATATAATGTTCATGCTCAACGCGGGCACCAAATAACAATTATTCAGGTCTAAAACTAATCCCGAAGGTAGATGTAGAGGTAGCGTGCTGACCGCGATCACATCGACTTTGGAACCATTTCCCAAGCGCATCATCACCTCATCCTTAGCCAATCTTCGCTTAATCCGTAGTCCCTGTTTCGAGTTGCAAATATTAGCAACAGAACCAGTATCAAATACCCAGGTGCTACTGCGGGCATTAGTAAGGTACACATCAATAACATGTATATCACATATACCTTTGTTCACCTTGCCATCCTTCTTATCCGCCAAATACTTGGGGCAGTTCCGCTTCCAGTGACCAGTCCCTTTGCAGTAGAAGCACTCAGTCTCAGGCTTAGGTCCAGACTTGGGTTTCTTCACTTGAGCAGCAACTTGCTTGCCGTTCTTCTTGAAGTTCCCCTTCTTCCCTTTACCCTTTTTCTTGAAACTGGTGGTCTTGTTGACCATCAACACTTGATGCTCCTTCTTGATTTCTACCTCCGCAGCCTTTAGCATCGCGAAGAGCTCGGGAATTGTCTTATCCATCCCTTGCATGTTATAGTTCATCATGAAGCTCTTGTAGCTTGGTGGCAGTGATTAAAGAATTCTGTCAATGACACTATCATCCGGAAGATTAACTCCCAGTTGAATCAAGTGATTGTTATACCCAGACATTTTGAGTATATGCTCACTGACAGAACTATTCTCCTCCATCTTGCAGCAATAGAACTTATTGGAGACTTCATATCTCTCAATCCGGGCATTTGCTTGAAATATTAACTTCAACTCCTGGAACATCTCATATGCTCCATGACGTTCAAAACGTCGTTGAAGTCCCGGTTCTAAGCCGTAAAGCATGGCACACTGAACTATCGAGTAGTCATCAGCTTTGCTCTGCCAGACGTTCATAACATCTGGCGTTGCTCCTGCAGCGGGTTTGGCACCTAGCGGTGCTTCCATGACGTAATTATTCTATGCAGCAATGAGGATAATCCACAAGTTATGGACCCAGTCCATGTAATTCCTACCATCATCTTTCAACTCAGCTTTCTCAAGGAACGCATTAAAATTCAATGGAACAACAACACGGGCCATCTATCTACAACAACAAAGACATGCAAAATACTATCAGGTACTAAGTTCATGATAAATTAAAGTTCAATTAATCAAATTACTTAAGAACTCCCACTTAGATAGACATCCCTCTAATCATCTAAGTGATCACGTGATCCATATCAACTAAACCATGTCCGATCATCACGTGAGATGGAGTAGTTTTCAATGGTGAACATCACTATGTTGATCATATCTACTATATGATTCACGCTCGACCTTTCGGTCTCAGTGTTCCGAGGCCATATCTGCATATGCTAGGCTCGTCAAGTTTAACCCGAGTATTCTGCCTGTGCAAAACTGGCTTGCACCTGTTGTATGTGAACGTAGAGCTTATCACACCCGATCATCACGTGGTGTCTCGGCACGACGAACTTTCGCAACGGTGCATACTCAGGGAGAACACTTGTACCTTGAAATTTAGTGACAGATCATCTTATAATGCTACCGTCGATCTAAGCAAAATAAGATGCATAAAAGATAAACATCACATGCAATCAATATAAGTGATATGATATGGCCATCATCATCTTGTGCCTTTGATCTCCATCTCCAAAGCACCGTCATGATCACCATCGTCACCGGCGCGACACCTTGATCTCCATCGTAGCATCGTTGTCGTCTCGCCAACTATTGCTTCTACGACTATCGCTACCGCTTAGTGATAAAGTAAAGCAATTACATGGCGATTGTATTTCATACAATAAAGCGACAACCATTTGGCTCCTGCCAGTTGCCGATAACTCTGTTACAAAACATGATCATCTCATACAATAAAATTTAGCATCATGTCTTGACCATATCACATCACAACATGCCCTGCAAAAACAAGTTAGACGTCCTCTACTTTGTTGTTGCAAGTTTTACGTGGCTGCTACGGGCTGAGCAAGAACCGTTCTTACCTACGCATCAAAACCACAACGATATTTTGTCAAGTATGTGCTGTTTTAACCTTCACAAGGACCGGACGTAGCCACACTCGATTCAACTAAAGTTGGAGAAACTGACACCCGCCAGCCACCTGTGTGCGAAGCACGTCGGTAGAACCAGTTTCGCGTAAGCGTACGCGTAATGTCGGTCTGAGCCGCTTCATCCAACAATACCGCCGAAGCAAAGTATGACATGCTGGTAAGCAGTATGACTAGTATCGCCCACAACTCACTTGTGTTCTACTCGTGCATATAACATCTACGCATAAACCTGACTCGGATGCCACTGTTGGGGAACGTAGTAATTTCAAAAAAATTCCTACACACATGCAAGATCATGGTGATGCATAGCAATGAGAGGGGAGAGTGTTGTCCACGTACCCTCGTAGACCGAAAGCGGAAGCATTATGACAACGCGGTTGATGTAGTCGTACGTCTTCACGATCGACCGATCCTAGTACCGAACGTACGGCACCTCCGCGATCTGCACACGTTCAGCTCGGTGACGTCCCACGAACTCACGATCCAGTAGAGCTTCGAGGGAGAGCTTCTTCAGCACGACGGCGTGATGACGGTGATGATGAAGCTACCAACGCAGGGCTTCGCCTAAGCACCGCTACGATATGACCGAGGTGGATTATGGTGGAGGGGGGCACCGCACACGGCTAAAAGATCAATGATCAACTTGTGTGTCTATGGGGTGCCCCCTCCCCCGTATATAAAGGAGTGGAGGAGGGGGGAGGGCCAGCCCTCTATGCCGTGCCCTGGAGGAGTCCTACTCCCACCGGGAGTAGGATTCCCCCTTCCCTAGTTGGACTAGGAGAGAAGGAAGGGGGGGAGAGGGAGGAAGGAAAGGGGGGCGCCGTCCCCCCTCCTAGTCCAATTCGGACCAGAGGGAGAGGGGGCACGCGGCCTGCCCTGGTCTCCTCTCTCTCTCTCCACTATGGCCCAATAAGGCCCATACACTTACCAGGGGGTTCCGGTAACCTCCCGGTACTCCGGTAAAATCCCGATTTCACCCGAAACTATTCCGATGTCCAAATATAGGCTTCCAATATATCGATCTTTATGTCTCGACCATTTCGAGACTCCTCGTCATGTCCATGATCATATCCGGGACTCCGAACTACCTTCGGTACATCAAAACACATAAACTCATCATACTGATCGTCACCGAACGTTAAGCGTGCGGACCCTACAGGTTCGAGAACTATGTAGACATGACCGAGACACGTCTCCGGTCAATAAACAATAGCGGAACCTGGATGCTCATATTGGTTCCTACATATTCTACGAAGATCTTTATCGGTCAAACCGCATAACAACATACGTTGTTCCCTTTGTCATCGGTATGTTACTTGCCCGAGATTCGATCGTCGGTATCTCAATACCTAGTTCAATCTCGTTACCGACAAGTCTCTTTACTTGTTCCGTAATGCATCATCCCGCAACTAACTCATTAGTTACATTGATTCCAAGTCTTATAGTGATGTGCATTACCGAGAGGGCCCAGAGATACCTCTCTGACAATTGGAGTGACAAATCCTAATCTCGATCTATGCCAACTCAACAAGTACCATTGGAGACACCTGTAGAGCACCCTTATAATCACCCAGTTACGTTGTGACGTTTGGTAGAACACAAAGTGTTCCTCCGGTATTCGGGAGTTGCATAATCTCATAGTCATAGGAACATGTATAAGTCATGAAGAAAGCAATAGCAATATACTAAACGATCAAATGCTAAGCTAACGGAACGGGTCAAGTCAATCACATCATTCTGTAATGATGTGATCCCGTTAATCAAATGACAACTCATGTCTATGGTTAGGAAACTTAACCATCTTTGATTCAACGAGCTAGTCAAGTAGAGGCATACTAGTGACACTCTGTTTGTCTATGTATTCACACATGTACTAAGTTTCCGGTTAATACAATTCTAGCATGAATAATAAACATTTATAATGATATAAGGCAATATAAATAACAACTTTATTATTGCCTCTAGGCATATTTCCTTCAGGTGCCAAAAAAGATTTCCAATATTATAAGAAGTATCATTATCTTCCCACTCGTAATCATCACAACAAGCAATAGGCACAACAAAATCATCATCAAGTGTATCATCTTCCAAAATTATTTTTGATTCATTTTCATGAGGCACAAGAGTAATAGGAGAAACATTATTTGGGAGTGATGACCCACAAGTATAGGGGATCTATCTTAGTCCTTTCGATAAGTAAGAGTGTCGAACCCAACAAGGAGCAGAAGGAAATGACAAGCAGTTTTCAGTAAGGTATTCTCTGCAAGCACTGAAATTATAGGTAACAGATAGTTTTATGATAAGCTAATTCGTAACGGGAAACAAGTAACAAAAGTAAACAAGGTGCAGAAAGGTGGCCCAATCCTTTTTGTAGCAAAGGACAAGCCTGGACAGACTCTTATATAAAGGAAAACGCTTCCGAGGACACATGGGAATTATCGTCAAGCTAGTTTTCATCATGCTCATATGATTCGCGTTCATTACTTTGATAATTTGATATGTGGGTGGACCGGTGCTTGGGTACTGCCCTTCCTTGGACAAGCATCCCACTTATGATTAACCCCTCTCACAAGCATCCACAACTACGAAAGAAGAATTAAGGTAAACCTAACCATAGCATGAAACATGTGGATCCAAATCAGCCCCTCATGAAGCAACACATAAACTAGGGTTTAAGCTTCTGTCACTCTAGCAACCCATCATCTACTTATTACTTCCCAATGCCTTCCCCTAGGCCCAAACAATGGTGAAGTGTCATGTAGTCGACGTTCACATAACACCACTAGAGGAAAGACAACATACATCTCATCAAAATATCGAATGAATACCAAATTCACATGACTACTTATAACAAGACTTCTCCCATGTCCTCAGGAACAAACGTAACTACTCACAAATCATATTCATGTTCATAATCAGAGGGGTATTAATATGCATAAAGGATATGAACATATGATCTTCCACCGAATAAACCAACTAGCATCAACTACAAGGAGTAATCGACACTACTAGCAACCCACATGTACCAATCTGAGGTTTTGAGACAAAGTTTGGATACAAGAGATGAACTAGGGTTTGAGAGGAGATGGTGCTGGTGAAGATGTTGATGAAGATTGGCCCCCTCCCGATGAGAGGATCGGTGGTGATGACGATGGCGATGATTTCCCCCTCCCGGAGGGATGTTTTCCCGGCAGAACAGCTCCGCCGGAGCCCTAGATTGGTTTCGCCAGGTTCCGCCTCAAGACGGCGGCACTTTGTCCCGAAAGCTTCCTTATGATTTTTTCCTGGGCAAAAGACAACTTATACCAGAAGATGGGCATCGGGGGGCTGCCAGGCGGCCCACGAGGCAGGAGGGCGCGCCCAGGGGGTAGGGCGCGCCCTCCACCCTCGTGGACGGTGGGTGGCTGATACGTCTCCAACGTATCTATAATTTATGAAGTATTCATGCTATTATATTATCCATCTTAGATGTTTTATATGCATTTATATGCTATTTTATATGATTTCGGGGACTAACCCATTAACCTAGAGCCCAGTGCCAGTTCCTATTTTTTCCTTGTTTTTGAGTTTTACAGAAAAGGAATATCAAACGGAGTCCAATTGACGTGCCAATTTTTGACGATTTTATATGGACCAAAAGAAGACCCCGGAGTAAAAGAGTTGGGCCAGGAGAGTCCCGGGGCGCCCACAAGGGTGGGGGGCGTGCCCACCCCCCAGGCGCGTGGGCCTGCCTCATGGACGCCTCGGGCACCTCCTTGACGTGAGACCGACGCCAAAAATTCCTATAAATACAGAAACCTCGAAAAATTAACCTAGATCAGAAGTTCCGCCGCCGCAAGCCTGTGTAGCCACGAGAAATCAATCTAGGCCCTCTCTGCATCCTACCGGAGGGGGCCATCATCACCGGTGGCCATGGAGGAGTATCCCGGAGAGGCCATCATCGCCATGAAGGCCAAGGACCAGAGGGAGAACCTTTCCCCATCTAGGGGGGAGGCCATGGAGGAGGAAGCACAAGGGGGAGAACCTCTTCTCCTCTCTCTCGGTGGCGCCGGAGTGCCATCGGGAGGGGAATCATCGCCGCGGTGATCGTCTTCATCAACATCACCATCATCATCACCATCCTCATCTCTTTTACGCGGTCCACTCTCCCGCACCCTGCTGTAATCCCTACTTGAACATGGTGCTTTATGCCACATATTATGATCCAATGATGTGTTGCCATCCTATGATGTTTTGAGTAGATATCCTTTGTCTTTGGGTTGATTGAATCTAGATTGGTACGAGTTGTATGTTTTATTTTGGTGCTGTCCTATGGTGCCCTCCATGTCGGGCAAGCGTGAGGGATTCCCGCTGTAGGGTGTTGCAATATGTTCATGATTCGCTTATAGTGGGTTGGTGAGTGACTGAAACACAAACCCGAGTAAGGGGGTTGTTGCGTATGGGAATAAAGAGGACTTGATGCTTTAATGCTATGGTTGGGTTTTACCTTAATGATCTTTAGTAGTTGCGGATGCTTGCTAGAGTTCCAATCATAAGTGCATATGATCCAAGTAGAGCAAGTATGTTATCTTATGCTTCTCCCTTATATGAAATTGCAATGACGACTACTGGTGTTGTTAACAATTTCCTAGGACAATTCCGCACACCGATCCACCATTATTCCACACTCGCTATTTATAATACTTAGTAATATATTCTAACTTTATGATAGCAGCACCTACTTTTATATTTTAGCTCTCCGATACCATGCAAAGTTATCCTCTTCATACCCACAACGTAGTTTTATTTCTCGTTTCTAGTTGGAAGCAAATGTTCGGTGCACGTAGAGTCGTATCAGTGGCAGATAGGTCTTGAGAGAATATTGATCTTACCTTTAGCTCCTTGTGGGTTCGACACTCCATACTTATCACTTCCACCTTTGGAAATTGCTATGATGATTCCCTGCACTTGGGGTTATCAAGCTCTTTTCTGGCGCCGTTGCCGGGGAGCAATAGCGTGGGGTTGATATTCTCGTGTGTGCTTGTTTGCTTTCTTCACTAAGTAGATTTTGTTTTTCCTTTTTGTTTCTGTTTAGTTGTGGGGGAAACATAATATTTTTTAAAATAATGAAAATACAAAAAAAAATTACTTTCCTCTCATGCCTAAAAAGTTTTTCAAAAAGAGAAGTGATTGGAAAGTTATGCATTGAAGAAGTGAGGGTTGACCTTGAGCATTTGTTTTCATGCTCACGGAAACAATGTAGAATTTTTCATGGAAGTTTCTCTGTAAATAATTATCCCCTTGTGTATATCCATTGAATTATAAAAATAATGTGCCAAGCTTTGGTTTTAGGATGATTAGATTGCTTGTATACTATGTGCAGAACAAAAACAGAAACTTTGGCTGTGGGGCGTGATTTTACATCGGCAACTCCAAGCTTGGGGATGCCCAAGGCAAATGTTTTATGTGATGATTATATTGTTGAATTCATTCATGATGCTACTGAAAATTATTATGAGGGAGGAATATATGCTTGTAGGAGTTGCAATAATATCAAGTTTCTTCTCTGTGTGCTTAAAGTTTTGAAGTTATACTTGTTTTGCCTTCCTATGCTAGTTGATTCTTGTTCCTATAAATTATGTTCACAAAATCCCTAGGCATAGGAAGTTAGTTAGAATCAATTGTGCTAGTCATATTCTTCATGATGCTTTCTTTATGTTTCAATTCTTATCTTTTATGTGAGCATCATTGAAATCATCATGCCTAGCTAAAAGGCATTAAAGAAAAGCGCTTGTTGGGAGACAACCCAATATTTATCCTTACTATTTTTGTGTGTTCACATGATTAAGCTACTGTAGTAATCATGTTTTATAGCTTTTGTTTCAATAAAGTGCCAAGTAAGTCCTTTGGGAAGACTTGGGTGAAAGTTAATGTGATCTTGTTGAAAAAACAGAAACTTTGCGCTCACGAGATTAGCTATCATTTTTTTACAGAAGAGTGATTTTGAGTTAATTATTTTTTCAGAAGATTAATAGACAAATTCCTCACGTCCACCAATTTATTTAATAATTTTTTGAGTAGCAGAAGTATGGTTAGTGTTCAGAGCATTACAGCCTGTTCTGTTTCTGACAGATTCTGTTTTCATTGCATAGTTTGCTTGTTTTCTAGTTTCTATGACTTATATTTCTCAATATAAATTGTAGAAATGATATGGTACAGTAGGCATTGTGTGAGAACAATTATGAACCTTGTCTTTTACAGTACCAAAGTGAATGGTTTACTCTTTATCATACTAACCTATCTCACGAAGTTCCGTTAAGTTTTGTGTGATTGAAGTTTTCAAGCTTTGGGTGAGATATCGATATGAGGAGAATAAGGAGTGGAAAGACCCTAAGCTTGGGGATGCCCGAGGCACCCCAAGGTAATATTCGAGGAAGACTCAAGCGCCTAAGCTTGGGGATGCCCCGGAAGGCATCCCCTCTTTCGTCTTCAAAACTATCGGTATACCTTACTTGGAGCTATATTTTTATTCGTCACATGATATGTGTTTTGCTTGGAGCGTATTTTCAATTTTACTTGCTGTTTCAATAAAATCATTGGATCTTAAATATCAAATGAAAAAGAATCCTCCCATGGCTAGTTAATTATTTGACTACTCACTGTCCTTCACTATTATCTTTTGGAGTAGTTTGTCATTTACTCATGTGCTTCACGTATATCCTACGAGTAAATGGTTGAATAATTGAATATCATAAATCTGAATTTATATATGTTTCATATGCTTATACCATGGGGAGTAATGACTTCACATAGAATAAGTATAGGCAGTAAACTTATAGAAAGTTAGCAAACGTAGAATTGGTCACTTGAACAATTCATGAAAGAATATTGAAGGAAGAGAGATTTCACATATAAATATACTATCTTGGACATATTTTGTAATTGTGAGCACTCATTAAAATATGACATGCTAAAAGGTTGATGTCGGACAAGGAAGACAACGTAATGGGTTATGTTTTCTTATATCCAAAATAAAGTATATTGTCTTGGATCATCCAACATGTTGAGCTTGCTTTTCCCCCCTCATGCTAGCCAAATTCTTTGCACCAAGTAGAGATAGTACTTGTGCTTCCAAACATTCCTTAAACCAGTCTTGCCATGAGAGTCCACCATACCTACCTATGGATTGAGTAAGCTCCTTCTAGTAAGTTGTCATCGGTGCATGCAATAAAAATTGCCCTCTAAATATGTATGATCTATTAATGTGGAGAAAATAAGCTTTATAAGATCTTGTGATGTGGAAGAAATAAAAGCGACGGACTGCATAATAAAGGTCCATATCACAAGCGGCAATATAAAGTGACGTTCTTTTGCATTAAGATTTTGTGCATCCAACCATAAAAGCGCATGACAACCTCTGCTTCCCTCTGCGAAGGGCCTATCTTTTATTTTTATCTTCTATCCTTATGCAAGAGTCATGGTGATCTTCACCTTTCCTTTTTACATTTTATCCTTTGGCAAGCACATTGTGTTGGAAAGATCCTGGTATATATATCCAATTGGATGTAAGTTATCATGAACTATTATTGTTGACATTACCCTTGAGGTAAAAGGTTGGGAGGCGAATCTATAAGCCCCTATCTTTCTCTGTGTCCGGTTAAAACTTTGAACCCATAAATATCACATGAGTGTTATCAATTATGAAAGATTAAATGATAGTTGAGTATGTGGAGTTTGCTAAATCAAAGCTCTGACATAGACCCTTCCTGAAAATAAGATGAATTGCAATTGTTTGATGACTGAGAATATAGTTTGTTAGTTTCAAGAAAGTTTCTGATCTATACTTTAACATGTGAATAGCTTGTTAGTTGATCATGAAAAGTTTAATGAAAATGAGCTACTGTTATGATATATAATGATGCTAGAAAAAGTGATTGAAACTATCATTGATGAAACTTATGCACTTGCTAGCATTCACACTTCATAAATTATTTCTTTTAACATTTACCTACTCGAGGACGAGCAGGAATTAAGCTTGGGGATGCTGATACATCTCCAACGTATCTATAATTTATGAAGTATTCATGGTATTATATTATCCATCTTAGATGTTTTATATGCATTTATATGCTATTTTATATGATTTTTGGGACTAACCTATTAACCTAGAGCCCAGTGCCAGTTCCTGTTTTTTCCTTGTTTTTTGAGTTTTACAGAAAAGGAATATCAAACGGAGTCCAATTGACGTGCCAATTTTTGACGATTTTTTATGGACCAAAAGAAGACCCCAGAGTAAAAGAGTTGGGCCAGGAGAGTCCCGGGGCGCCCACGAGGGTGGGGGGCGCCCCCCAGGCGCGTGGGCGTGCCTCGTGGACGCCTTGGGCACCTCCTTGACGTGAGACCGACGCCAAAAATTCCTATAAATACAGAAACCTCGGAAAATTAACCTAGATCGGAAGTTCCGCCGCCGCAAGCCTCTGTAGCCACGAGAAATCAATCTAGGCCCTCTCTGGCACCCTGCCGGAGGGGGCCATCATCACCGATGGCCATGGAGGAGTATCCCGGAGAGGCCATCATCGCCATGAAGGACAAGGACCAGAGGGAGAACCTTTCCCCATCTAGGGGGGAGGCCATGGAGGAGGAAGCACAAGGGGGAGAACCTCTTCTCCTTTCTCTCGGTGGCGCCGGAGTGCCATCGGGAGGGGAATCATCGCCGCGGTGATCGTCTTCATCAACATCGCCATCATCATCACCATCCTCATCTCTTTTACGCGGTCCACTCTCCCGCACCCCGGTGTAATCCCTACTTGAACATGGTGCTTTATGCCACATATTATGATTCAATGATGTGTTGCCATCCTATGATGTTTTGAGTAGATATCCTTTGTCTTTGGGTTGATTGATGATCTAGATTGGTACGAGTTGTATGTTTTATTTTGGTGCTATCCTATGGTGCCCTCCGTGTCGCGCAAACGTGAGGGATTCCCGCTGTAGGGTGTTGCAATACGTTCATGATTCGCTTATAGTGGGTTGGTGAGTGACTGAAACACAAACCCGAGTAAGGGGGTTGTTGCGTACAGGAATAAAGAGGACTTGACGCTTTAATGCTATGGTTGGGTTTTACCTTAATGATCTTTAGTAGTTGCGGATGCTTGCTAGAGTTCCAATCATAAGTGCATATGATCCAAGTAGAGAAAGTATGTTATCTTATGCTTCTCCCTCATATGAAATTGCAATGACGACTACCGGTGTTGTTAACAATTGCCTAGGACAATTCCGCACACCGATCCACCATTATTCCACACTCGCTATTTATAATACTTAGTAATATATTCTAACTTTATGATAGCAGCACCTACTTTTATATTTTAGCTCTCCGATACCATGCAAAGTTATCCTCTTCATACCCACAACATAGTTTTATTTCTCATTTCTAGTTGGAAGCAAACGTTCGGTGCACGTAGAGTCGTATCAGTGGCAGATAGGGCTTGAGAGAATATTGATCTTACCTTTAGCTCCTTGTTTGTTCGACACTCCATACTTATCACTTCCACCTTTGGAAATTGCTACGATGATTCCCTGCACTTGGGGATTATCAGTGGCCCCCCTCTGGTGCTTTCTTCGCCCAGTATTTTTAATATATTCCAAAACTGACTTTCGTGGAGTTTCAGGACTTCTGGAGTTGTGCATAATAGGTCTCTAATATTTGCTCCTTTTCCAGCCCAGAATTCCAGCTGCCGACATTCTCCCTCTTCATGTAAACCTTGTAAAATAGGAGAGAAAAGGCATAAGTATTGTGACATAATGTGTAGTAATGCTACCTCTTGAGCACTGCGTTGGTTTTCCCTTGAAGAGGAAAGGGTGATGCAGCAAAGTAGCGTAAGTATTTCCCTCAGTTTTTGAGAACCAAGGTATCAATCCAGTAGGAGACTACACGCAAGTCGCCTTGTACCTACACAAACAAATAAGAACCTTGCAACCAACGCGATAAAGGGGTTGTCAATCCCTTCATGGCCACTTGCAAAAGTGAGATCTGATAGAGATAATAAGATAAATATTTTTGGTATTTTTATGATATAGATTGAAAGTAAAGATTGCAAAGTAAAATAGATTGGAAACTTATATGATGGAAAATAGAACCGGGGGCCATAGGTTTCACTAGTGGCTTCTCTCAAGATAGCATAATTTACGGTGGATGAACGAATTACTGTCGAGCAATTGATAGAAAAGCGCATAGTTATGAGAATATCTAGGCATGATCATGTATATAGGCATCACGTCTGTGACAAGTAGACCGAAATGGTTCTGCATCTACTACTATTACTCCACACATCGACCGCTATCCAGCATGCATCTAGAGTATTAAGTTCATAAGAATAGAGTAACGCATTAGGCAAGATGACATGATGTAGAGGTATCGATAAACTCAAGCAATATGATATAAACCCCATCTTTTTATCCTCGATGGCAACAATACAATACATGCCTTGCTGCCCCTGCTGTCACTGGGAAAGGACACCGCAAGATTGAACCCAAAGCTAAGCACTTCTCCCATTGCAAGAAAGATCAATCTAGTAGGCCAAACCAAACTGATAATTCGAAGAGACTTGCAAAGATACCAAATCATACATAAAAGAATTCTGAGGAGATTCAAATATTGTTCATAGGTAATCTTGATCATAAACCCACAATTCATCGGATCTCGACAAACACATCGCAAAAAGAATTACATCGAATAGATCTCCAAGAGAATCAAGGAGAACTTTGTATTGGGATCCAAAGAGAGAGAAGATGTAACGTCCTCGATTCAATCATACACTAATCATACACGCAAATGTGTACGATCAAGATCAAGGACTCACAGGAAGATATCACAACACAACTCTAGAAACAAAATAAAATAATACAAGCTTTATATTACAAGCCATGGGCCTTGAGGGCTCAAATACATAAGCTCGAAAACACAAGAGTCAGCGGAAGCAACAATATCTGAGTACAGACATAAGTTAGACAAGTTTGCCTTAAGAAGGCTAGCACAAAAGCATCTACGATAAAAAAGGCAAGGCCTCATGCCTGGGAGCCTCCTAACTACTCCTAGTCGTCGGCGGTCTCCACGTAGTAGTAGGCATCGATGGTGGCATCTGATTCCTAGGCTCCGACATCTGGTTGCATCAACCGGAAAGAAGAAGAAAGGGGAAAAGGGGGGAGCAAAGCAACCGTGAGTACTCATCCAAAGTACTCGCAAGCAAGGATCTACACTACATATGCATCGGTATCAATGAAAAGGGCTGTATATGTGGACTGAACTGCAGAATGCCAGGAGAGAAGGGGAAAGCCTAGCCTATCGAAGACTAGCATCTTCAAGCAGCTCCAAGCATCTTGCAGCATCAGAAGAGATAAGAGTAGCATAAAGTAAAGTAGTAGTAGTGTTATCAACCTCGGCCAGAGATCCTTCCTCGAGTCCCCGCGAGAAAGCAATCCCAGAGCCATACTATCCATTTCTCATCTCAAGTATCCAGTTCTAGTTGTATCGATCGGGATACAACTCCATGTGTCCGTTACCGTAGGACATGCTATCGATAGATGTTTTCTTCCCTGCAGGGGTGCACCAACTTACCCACCACGCTCGATTAACTCCGGCGGGACACACTTTACTGGGTCATGCCCGACTTCGGTGAAACAATACGCCGCAACCCGACCTAGGCTTAATAGAGAGGTCAGCATGCCGGACTAAACCTATGCCCCCAGGGGTCATGGGCCATCGCCCCGGGAACTCCTGCACGTTGCAAACGCGGCCAGTGAGCAGACCTAGCTACCTCCTTCAAAAAGGCAGGTGCTTACCAGTCCAACCCGGCGCGCGCCGCTTAGTCGCTGACGTCTATTAAGTTTCGGCTGATGCATACGACGCAGAACGCCCATACTATGCCCACGTGATGGTTAGTGCTATCAGGCTAGAAGCCCCTCGGATCAAATATCCAAATCGTAGTGGATTAGGAACGCGCGGTAACAAGCAAAGACTCACGAAAGATGTGACCCCATCGCCCCGTCTCGAGGACTTGCGGCAACGGCTAAGAATGCCCGGCCACGCCTCGTAATTATCTCGCGGGCACCCTCCAGGTCAACCCGACTCCACATCATTCGCAATTAAGCTCGCGCGGGTACCCCTCAGGGCCGACCCGTCTTTAGTAACATGGTTCAGTGTAAGGTCATAGTAACCATAGTAACCGTGTGTCTAACACCAAGGGGAAAACCTGAGGAATCACCCTTAACAGATTCCACTTGATGTAATCATCAAGGTGAACGTAAGAGGATCCGCCCTCGAGGTTCACACTTGTGGGGTTGCACGACTCTGGTTCACACTTGTGGGGTTGCACGACAGAGTCGTATCGGAAGTGGTTAAGGTGGAATCACCCTCGATGACCACGACCGAATAGCTACACTACAGGGTTAACATCAGAAGTGTTGATGAGGTCTCACCCTCGGCACTCGATAGTAACCCAGTAGTGTCGAGCAACTAAGGGGAAAGTGATGTGCGGTGCCGGGGCCTGGTCTTCGATCCCGTTGATCGGGTCTTCGATGATGAAGCAGGGGAAACAAGGACAAGGTGGGGGTCACTGATGGATCACTAACCAACCTATACTAAGCAGTTTAGGATAAGCAGGTAAGGTACAATGAGCAGGTTACAAAAGCAGGCTATGCATCAGAATAGGAGCAAACAATAACAGTAGCAAAAACTAATGCAAGCATGAGAGAATGGAATGGGCGATATCGGAATGATCAAAGGGGGGCTTGCCTGGTTGCTCTGGCAAGGAGGGGTCATCGTTGACGTAGTCGATCACAGGGGCAGCATCGGTCTCGGGGTCTACCGGAGAGAAGAGGGGGAAGAAACAGTAAATATAAAGCAAACATAGCATCACAAAGCATATCGTGGCAATATGCTGTGCCGGGTGTGACCTAACGTATGGCTACACGATATAGGTGAAGGGGGATTCAACCGGGAATGTTTTCCCGGTTCCGGATCTGTGTCAGACAAATGACCGGAGGGGGAATGTTCCAGGTTCAGATTGTTAGAGGCATCTGACAGGTAAAAGGACCGCGTATCCGGATTCGTTGGATTTTTCTGAGTAACTTTCATGTATAAAACATTTTCATCCGAGTTACGGTTTAATTTCTATGATTTTCTAAAGTTTAACATTTTTCTAAAATTCTGGAATTATTAATTATCCGAAAATAAAATAGCAGAAGCTAAACGTACCCAAAAAATGTACCCAGCAGACCAGCACAGAGGCTGACTGGTGGGGCCCGGGGGCCCAGTTGACCTGGTCAACAGTCCAGTCAACAGTCATCTGTTTGACTGGTCAAACTTGTAGGTGGGGCCCGGGTGTCATAGACTGCAAGCTTAAATGATTTTTTGTTATTTAGTTTAATTACAAAATGGGACCCACATGTCATAGACTACTAGCTAACCTCACACTAATTAATCCTAACAATCCTGCAATTAGGCCCTAACTAATTTGGGTTGGCCCGGCCACTGTGTGGCTGTGCATCTCGCACAAGCACTCCACGCACATGGCCATGTCCATGGCGTGGCTAGGATGCGGTGAGCAGCGATTGGAGTAGCAGCTAGTAGCGGCAGCAGCATTACGCGGCAAGCAGCAGTTTAGCAAGTCAGCAGCAGTAGCTAGCGATGCAGCAGCAGCCGATAGCAGCAGCAGAGCAGCGCGCAGCAACGAGCGCAGCAGGGGCGAGCGTGGGGCGCGGGCGCGCACGCTGTGCAGGGCGCGGCCTAGCACGGACAGCGGGCTGGGAAGGCCAGGGCGGCGCGGGCGCGGCGATGCACGACGGGGGTGGCGAGCGGAGCAGGGGAACGCGGCGGGCGCGGACAGCCGAAGCGGGACCAGGCAACAGCAGCAGGCAGCACGCTCGCGGGAGGGAGGCAAGGCGCAGGCAAAACGACGACGACGCTACGGTGTCTGAAAAGGACCGGCTAAGGACAATGTTGACCTCCTGGGAACCCGCTGAGCAAACAGCATGCGCGGATGCGACAATAGGCTGCCGAGGTCACGGCAGCGCCATGGCCGGCGGTGAGGGGCTCTCGGACACGACTGTCAGACGAGCTAGAGGACGCGAACGGCAGCGAGAAGAGAGGGGAAACGAAGGGGGGCTCACTGTGACGCCCGGATAATTAAGCTACAGTAACCCTCTCCTAATGATGCCATGTCACCGCTGTCACTGTAGTTAGTCTCGCGATGGTTCAAAAATGATTCAAATTCAAATTCAAATTAATGTCAACAATAAAAGTTTTCAAAAGCTAAAACAAAAATGTTCGGGAGGTGCCATATTTTGCATATGTAAATATGGTGAAATAAACACATTTTTATAAAATGCCTAGATATTTTATAGTGGATGGAAACAAAAAAAAATAAATAAATAAAAGAAAAGGAAACAAAAACAAAAATTAAACAAAAGGAGAAGTAGACCCCCCCTCCACTGGGCCGAATGGCCCAGCTGGTTGACCCACTACCCCTGGCCTACTAGGCCTCCCACCCGAAACCCTAACCCCGTCGCCCCCCACTTCCCCCCACGGTCCTCCCTCTCCCCTCTGGATCGGGGGTAACCAACCCCCGAAGCCGCGACCCGTTGCCCTCGTAGCTACGTCGCCGCCCGGAACCCCCGCCGGAGCCGCCCCGCTACCCGCCGTCGTCGGTGCCGTCTCCCCGACTCCGCCGGTCGTCCTCATCCTCCTCCTCGTCGCACGTCGTCCACGCACGGCGCCCGACCCCGCCGCCGCCGTGCCTTCGCCGTTTCCGCGCACCGGCGCCACCCCGAGATGCACCAGGTTGGGCAGAAGCCTTGTCGCCCTCCCCTACATCGCCTACACGGACCAGCTCGAGCTCCTCACCCCTGCATCAAGCTGCTCGCCCTCGTCTTCCACCTCGGACCCGGAGACCGTCGTCGTTGCTTCGTCGTCCCCGGCGCCTACCTGTGCTCGCCGAGCCTTCCATGTGCTCCGATGTGAGCCCCACCATCGATCCCCCTCTTCCTCCTTTCGTTTTCCTCGCCATAGCGCCGCCCCACGAGCTCGCTTGCCCGCTGCCGAACTCGCTCGCGTTCACCATGCCAGGCGCTTCGCCGTGCCCCGAACGCGCCGGCCAACACTCGGACGCGCCGGCTCCGCCGTGCCCGCGCCCAGCAACCCGAGGCCGCGCCCCTGCTGGCCTTGGTCGCCGGCGCACCGCCGCCCTGGCTCCCGGCGGCCCCGGTGAACCGCCCGCGCCGCCGAGCTCGCCTCCTGGCGTTTTGGCGCCGACGCCTCTGCACGGGCGTGCTCAGCCGTGGACAGAGCCGGCTGGCTCTCTGCCACCTGGGGCCTGCCCTTGTTAATTAGGGATTAGCCCCGGTTAAGTTATTTTATTATTATTTTGTTTTTAGTTAGATAGCCCTATGACATGTGGGACCCAACACCCTAAGTAACTTAATTAAAATCAGTTAAAAGGCCCTGTTACAACATGTGACATTGACAAGCTGGTCACACGTGCGCTATTGACCCGATTGACCAGTCAACAGTCAATTGTTGACTGCTGACTGGGCAGTCAACTGAACCCACATGTCAGCCTCTTTGTGCCCTGGCTAGGCACACTTCTGAGTACCCATAGCCATTTTGCTATTTAATTCAAATAATTAAATAAATTCTAAAAATGATTAAAACTTTAGCAAATTAATATAAAATAATCTGTAACTCGGATGAAAATACTTTCTACTTGAAAGTTGCTTAGAACAACGAGACGAACCCGAATATACAGCCCGTTCGTCCGTCACACATCCCGAGCATAGCAAACACGCAACTTTACCCCTCCGGTTGATCTGTCCGAAAACACGGAACACCGGGGGTACTTTCCCGGATGATTCCCCCTTCGTCGGTATCACCTCCTACCGTGTTAGGGCATACCTAGCACTGCTTATTGCCATGTTATGTTTTGTGATGTCTTGTGTGCTCCGTATTTACTATTTCTCCCCCCTCTTCTTCTCCAGTAGACCTCGAGACCGACGCTGTTGTTGCCCCGTTCGACTACGGAGTTGATGACCCCTCCTTCTTGCCAGAGCAACCAGGCAAGCCCCCCCTTGATCCCCAGATATCGCCTATTATTCTCTATACTGCTTGCATTAGATTAGTGTAGCATGTTACTGCTTTCCGTTAATGCTATCCTGATGCATAGCCTGTCATTGTTGCTATAGTTGTTACCCTTACCTGCTATCCTACTGCTTAGTATAGGATGCTAGTGTTCCATCAGTGGCCCTACACTCTTGTCCGTCTGCCATGCTATACTACTGGGCCGTGATCACTTCGGGAGGTGATCACGGGTATATACTATATACATTGTATACATGACACATGCGGTGACTAAAGTCGGGTCGGCTCGAGGAGTACCCGCAAGTGATTCTGATGAGGGGGCTGAAAGGACAGGTGGCTCCACCCCGGTAGAGGTGGGCCTGGGTTCCTGACGGCCCCCGACTGTTACTTTGTGGCGGAGCGACAGGGCAGGTTGAGACCACCTAGGAGAGAGGTGGGCCTGGCCCTGGTCGGCGTTCGCAGATACTTAACACGCTTAACGAGATCTTGGTATTTGATCTGAGTCTGGCCATTTGGTCTATACGCACTAACCATCTACGCGGGAGTACTTATGGGTATCCCGACGTCGTGGTATCAGCCGAAGCTCTTCTTGACGTCAGCGACGGAGCGGCGCGCGCCGGATTGGACTGGAACGCCTACTAGGCTAGGTCTGCTTCCGGCCGCGTACGCAACATGCAGGTGTGCAATGGGCGATGGGCCCAGACCCCTACGCGCATAGGATTTAGACCGGCGTGTTGACCTCTCTGTTGAGCCTAGGTGGGGCTGCGACGTGTTGATCTTCCGCGGCCGGGCATGACCCAGAAAAGTGTGTCCGGCCAAATGGGATCGAGCGTGTTGGGTTATGTGGTGCACCCCTGCAGGGAAGTTTATCTATTCGAATAGTCGTGTCCCTCGGTAAAAGGACGACCCGGAGTTGTACCTTGACCTTATGACAACTAGAACTGGATACTTAATAAAACACACCCTTCCAAGTGCCAGATACAACCCGGTGATCGCTCTCTAACAGGGCGACGAGGAGGGGATCGCCGGGTAGGATTATGCTATGCGATGCTACTTGGTGAACTTCCATCTACTCTCTTCTACATGCTGCAAGATGGAGGTGGCCAGAAGCGTAGTCTTCGACAGGACTAGCTATCCCCTCTTATTCTGGCATTCTGCAGTTCAGTCCACCGATATGGTCCTTTACACATATACCCATGCATATGTAGTGTAGCTCCTTGCTTGCGAGTACTTTGGATGAGTACTCACGGTTGCTTTTCTCCCTCTTTTCCCCTTTCTATACCTGGTTGTCGCAACCAGATGCTGGAGTCCAGGAGCTAGAGATCTCGAGGATGATTCTACATGGAGTTCGGCTTCGAGGAGTAGTTAGGAGGTCCCAGGCAGGAGGCCTTGCCTTTTTGATCGTTGCTACTTTTGTGCTAGCCTTCTTAAGGCAAACTTGTTTAACTTATGTCTGTACTCAGATATTGTTGCTTCCGCTGACTCGTCTATGATCGAGCAATTGTATTCGAGCCCTCGAGGCCCCTGGCTTGTGTTATGATGCTTGTATGACTTATTTATGTTGTAGAGTTGTCTTGTGATATCTTCCCGTGAGTCCCTGATCTTGATCGTACACATTTGCGTGCATGATTAGTGTACGGTCAAATCGGGGGCGTCACACTCACTGTGAGTCGGAAGAGGAGCTCGAGGGGGCCGGGGGTGCAGTGACGACGGGGAATCGAAGCGGCGATGTCTGGCAACCGACGCGGAGGAAGAAGGTGCGGGCGGCGTTGGGGCGGCTCCTCAGCCATGACCCAGGGACGATGACGATGAAGAGGACCACGCTGGAGCTGCTGGACACATTGGCGGGGCGCAGGGACGACGGTGGCCACGGGATCGAGCGGCGAGGGAGAGGGAGTGAGTGGGTACTAGGGTTCGCTAGGGGGGTCGACGAGGCTCTTATCCCCTCGGGGCACCGGTGGATGGCCGACGCGTGGCTCCCCTGCGGCATTGACGTCGCGCGTGTGTCCAGCGCGCCTCTGTGAGAAGACAGGGGCGCCTGGTGGGCTGGGCCTCACAATATTCATTTGGGCTACAAGTGCCTAGTAGTGCCTTTCCTTTTTTATTTTTTTGTTTTGCTTTTCCTTTTTTTACACCAATTGACTTTGGTAAAATATGTGACTTAGCCACATAAATTCAATGCAACAAAATGCACTGACACGGAAAGTTTGGAGACTAGAAGAATTCATTTGTATTTTTCATAGATGAATTGGCAATAAGAATTGATGGGATAGCATTGTTTTAAAAGCTACTGCCCACTTTTGCAAAGGAGTGATGTTGTTTTCCTTAACAAATAAATGATATGGAATTTTGGCAGATGGTGAACATTTTTGCAGCAACTTTTGTGCAACTACAAATTTCACTTTGAATTTGAATAGAATTCAGAGAAGGGATTTGAGTTGAGATATTATCCCAACATGATCAAACTTCGTAAATCAAGATGACTTGGCATTGATCATAAGGGATTACTGTAGTGTGATGCTGGGGATGTCACAGAAGAAGCCATCTAGCTAATAACTATGGACCCGAAGGTCTGTGGTAAACTACTCACACATCATCAGAGAGGCTATGGTGTTGATGTAGAAGCCCTCCGTGACCGATTCCCACTCCGGCGGAGCGCCCGAAAAGGCCCCAAGATCGGATCTCACGGGTACAGAAGGTTGCGGCGGTGGAAATAGGGTTTCGTGGTGCTCCTGGATGTTTTCGGGGTATATGAATATATATAGGTGAAAGAAGTCGGCCAGGGGAGCCACGAGGGGCCCACGAGGGTGGGGGGCGCGCCTCCCTGCCTCGTGGCTTCCTCGTTGCTTCCTTGACGTCCACTCCAAGTCTCCTGGATTGCGTTTGTTCCAAAAATAACTCTCCCGAAGGTTTCATTCCGTTTGGATTCCGTTTGATATTCCTTTTCTGCGAAACACTGAAATAGGCAAAAAAACAGCAATTTGCACTGGGCCTTTGGTTAGTAGGTTAGTCCCAAAAATAATATAAAAGTGTATAATAAAGCCCATTAAACATCCAAAACAGATAATATAATAGCATGGAACAATCAAAAATTATAGATACGTTGGAGACGTATCAAGTAACAACCCATAATGCAATAAATATCTATATAAAAGCATGATGCAAAATGGACGTATCAACTTCCCCAAGCTTAGACCTCGCTTGTCCTCTAGCGGAAGCCATATTGAAAAATATGTCCACATGTTTAGAGATGGAGGTGTCGATAAAATAAAATACGGACAAGAGGGCATCATGATCATTCTTAGAATAGCAACATATATATTGTCATATGATTTCTTATGCTAAAGTAACAATCTATTCACAATGTAAAGTATGAATCAGAAACTTCATTGAAAACTAACAAACTATAATCTCAGTCATTGAAGCAATTGCAAATTATCATAACATCGGAAAGAGTCAATATAAGAGCTTTTCAGCAAGTCCACATACTCGACTATCATTTAGTCTTTCACAATTGCTAACACTCATGCAATACTTATGGGTATGAAGTTTTAATCGGACACAGAGAAAGATAGGGGCTTATAGTTTTTCCTCCCAACCTTTTACCTCAAGGGTAATGTCAACAATAATGCTTTATGAAAACCCACATTGTAAGGGCATTTTTATCCCTTAGTTGTTTTGGTGATTGATGACAATGCATTTGCGGACTAATCGTGTGCATGGAGCTTTTAAGACATATCATGACTAGGCACAAGACGATTTGGTGCCCCTCGAAGACTATTGAAGACGGTGTTTCTCTACGTTTCTTTTCGGTGGATTTGAGTCGTAGGAAAGCCGTACTATTAAGAGGGGGTCCACGTTGGAAAGGTTTGGGTGGAATCAACACGTACATGTCTGTTCCTTTTTGCACCGCCTTTCCTTTGGCTCTTTGGGGAATCCTCTGTTTCTCCGTGTCTTTGCAAAATGAAGGACTCCTAGTGTTGTTGTTCTGGGGGCATGCGGTAGTACTGCTCTTCCAAGCGGTAGTACCGACCGTAGGCGCGGTAGTACCGCAGGTACTCACGGTAGTATCGCTCCTTGGTAGCGGTAGTACCGTGGCCTCTGGCTAGGCTCAGCTGCTCGAGCGGCTATAGGGGCGGATGTAATTTTTTAATCCGCGCCCTACGCGGTAGTACCGCCCCATGGGCGCGGTAGTACCGTGAGCCCTGGCCTGGCACAGCAACATGAGCGGAAGTAGGGGTGAATGTAATTTTTTACATCCGCGCTCTACGCGGTAGTACTGCTTGCCAGGTGCGGTAGTACCGTGTCGGATTTTTGCATGGATCGGAACTCAGCGGAAGTTGCTACGGATGTATTTTTATACGTACGTGCCTTCTCAGTCTAGACCAACCCTGCCTTGCGGTAGTACCGCAAGGGGATGCGGTAGTACCGCTCCAGCGGTTCTACCGCCCTTGCCACAGACTGGTCTAGCTCCTGCTGCGCCAGCGGTAGTACTACAGTACCCCGCGGTAGTACCGTGGTCCCGTTCGGTAGTACCGCTCGTCGCGTGCTGAGTTAGTGGATAACGGTTGGATTTGTTCTTGCACTATATAAGGGGAGTCTTCTTCTCCAAGTTGACCACCTCTTCCATCCCCAAGCTCCATTGTTGCTCTAAGCTCCATTTTTGCCTGATCTCTCTCCCTAGCCACTCAAACTTGTTGATTCTTTAGGGATTGGTTGAGAAGGCCCCGATCTACACTTCCACCAAGAGAAATTTGATCCCCCCCTCTAATAACTTGCGGATCTTGTTACTCTTGGGTGTTTGAGCACCCTAGACGGTTGAGGTCACCACAGAGCCATATTCCATTGTGGTGAAGCTTCGTGGTGTCGTTGGGAGCCTCCAATTAAGTTTTGGAGATTGCCCCAACCTTGTTTGTAAAGGTCCGGTCGCCGCCTCCAAGGGCACCAATAGTGGAATCACGGCATCTCGCATTGTGTGAGGGCGTGAGGAGATTACGGTGGCCCTAGTGGCTTCTTGGGGAGCATTGTGCCTCCACACCGCTCCAACAGAGACGTACTTCCCTTCAAAGGAAGGAACTTCGGTAACACATCCTCGTCTTCACCGGCTCCACTCTTGGTTATCTCGTGCCTTTACTTGTGCAAACTTATTTGTGTTATATCCCTTGCTTGCTTGTGTACTTGTTGTTGTTGCATCATATAGGTTGCTCACCTAGTTGCATATCTAGACAACCTACTTTGGTGCAAAGTTTAAATTGGTAAAGAAAAGCTAAAAATTGTTAGTTGCCTATTCACCCCCCCTCTACTCAACTATATCGATCCTTTCACACATCCAATTGGATATATATATCAGGATCTTTCCAACACATAGTGCTTGCCAAAGGATAAAGTGTAAAAAGGAAAGGTGAACATCACCATGACTCTTGTATAAGGCATAAGACAAAAATAAAAGATAGGCCCTTCGCAGAGGGAGGCAGAGGTTGTCATGTTCTTTTATGGTTGGATGCACAAAATCTTAATGCAAAAGAATGTCACTTTATATTGCCACTTGTGATAGGGACCTTTATTATGCAGTCCATCGCTTTTATTTCTTCCATATCACAAGATCGTATAAAGCTTATTTTCTCCACACTAATAGATCATACATATTTAGAGAGCAATTTTTATTGCTTGCAGCAATGACAACTTACTTGAAGGATCTTACTCAATCCATAGGTAGATATGGTGGACTCTCATGGCAAAACTGGGTTTAAGGATATTTAGAAGCACAAGTAGTATCTCTACTTGGTGCAAAGAATTTGGCTAGCATAAGGGGGAAAGGCAAGCTCAACATGTTGGATGATCCATGACAATATAATTTATTTCGGGTATAAGAAGACATAACCCATTACGTTGTCTTCCTTGTCCAACATCAACTTTTTAGCATATCATATTTTAATGAGTGCTCACAATCATAAAAGATGTCCAAGATAGTATATTTATATGTGAAAACCCCTCTTTCTTTATTACTTCCTATTAATTGCAACGATGACCAAAACTATGTTTGTCAGCTCTCAACAACTTTTATTCATCATACTCTTTATATGTGAAGTCATTACTCTCCATAAAATCAATATGATCTCTTTATTTCTTTTTATTCTTTCTTTTATTCCCTCAAGATCATAGCAAGATAGCAAAGCCCTCAACTCAAAACTAATCTTTATTATATATAGCTCATGGACTCGATTACATAGATAAGGATCAACACAAAAACTCAAAGCTAGATCATACTAAACTTTATTCTACTAGATCAAGATATAACCAAAAGGATCGAACTAAGAAAAACGGTAAAGATAGGAGTGTGATGGTGATACGATACCGGGGCACCTCCCGCAAGCTTGGCAGTTGCCAAGGGGAGTGCCCATACCCGATACTCAGTTCTCCTTTGGTCGTGAAGAAGATGGTGGTGGTGATGACAATTGTGCCTTCATCTTTTTCATATTGTAGTTGAGGAGAGCAATTTCCTCCTTTAAATCATCGACCTCCAACTCCAGCTTCAAGATCTTGTCACATAAATCTCCTTTGCTTTTCTGCCGGAAACGAGAAGGAATAGATCGGTTATTAGACTGGTTAGCCCTCTTAGGGAGACTAGACTTCTTGAACTTCACGTGCATATCCCCAGGTTGAGGTAGAGGAATATCCTCCTCCTCCGAACTTGAATCATCGATCCTCATCAAATGAGCATCCTCCTCATCATCCGTAGTTCTACCATAAGGAGATAGGTCCCCATAGGTATTTGGGTCAGCGATGAGATGTGAGACATAGCTCTCTCCGTCGGAGTCCTGAGATGACATCTTGCTCTAAATCTGCTGTAGAAACAACTCAAAACAAAAACAGAGGATTGTGTCGTGGTAAGGTGGCCAAAACCTTCGGGAGATTATATAATGAATTTTTACCGACCAAAAGAAGTATCATGCAAGAAAATGGAGTTCGGATGGCACGAGGTGCCCACGAGGCAGGGGGCGCGCCCTCCACCCTCGTGGATGCCTAGTGTCCTTTCCGTACTACTTCTTATTTTCCTATTTTCTTAAATATTCCAAAACGGAGAAAAATTGATGTTAGAACTATTTTGGAGTCGGTTTACTTACCGTACCACATACCTATTCCTTTTTGGAGTCTGAAACGTGCTGGAAAGTGTCCCTTATGTACTCCTCCGGGGTTACGGTTTCAATAACATTGGTTTCAACATTTATGGGATTACCTGAGATATAATGTTTGATTCTTTGACCGTTCACCACCTTGGGATTTGTGCCTTCGAAGTTGTTGATTTTTATGGCACCGGAACGATAGACCTCCTCGATAACGTAAGGACCTTCCCATTTAGAGAGAAGTTTTCCTGCAAAAAATCTTAAACGAGAGTTGTATAACAAAACATAATCACCTACATTAAACTCACGCTTTTGTATCCTTTTGTCATGCCATCTTTTAACTTTTTCTTTAAATAGTTTGACATTCTCATAGGCCTTGGTTCTCCACTCATCAAGTGAGCTAATGTCAAATAGTCTCTTCTCACGGCAAGTTTGAAATCATAATTGAGCTCTTTAATGGCCCAATATGCCTTATGTTCTAGTTCGAGAGGTCAGTGACATGCTTTTCCATAAACCATTTTATACGGAGACATACCCATAGGATTTTAATATGCAGCTCTATAGGCCCATAATGCATCATCAAGTTTCTTGGACCAATTCTTTCTAGATCTATTATCAGTCTTTTGCAAAATTAATTTAATTTCTCTATTACTTAGTTCTACTTGACCACTAGATTGTGGGTGGTATGGAGATGCAATTCTATGGTTAACATCATACTTAGCAAGCATTTTATGAAAACCACCATGAATAAAATGTGAACCACCATCAGTCATTAAGTATCTAGGGACTCCAAACCTCGGAAAAATAACTTCTTTAAGCATCTTAATAGAGGTGTTATGATCAGCACTACTAGTTGGAATAGCTTCTACCCACTTAGTAACATAATCAACAGCAACTAAAATATGTGTATACCCGTTAGAGGAAGGAAAAGGTCCCATATAATCAAAGCCCCAAACATCAAATGGTTCAATAACAAGTGAATAGTTCATAGGCATTTCTTGATGTCTACTAATATTACTAATTCTTTGACATTCATCAAAAGACAAGACAAACTTACGGGCGTCCTTGAAAAGAGTAGGCCAATAAAAACCGGATTGCAATACCTTATGTGCAGTTCTATCTCCAGCGTGGTGTCCTCCATAAGCCTCGGAGTGACACTTGCGTAGGATCTTTCCTATTCATGCTCAGGTACACAATGTCTAATAACACCATCTACTCCTTTATAAAGGTGTGGGTCATCCCAGAAGTAATGCCTTAAATCATAGAAAAACTTTTTCTTTTGCTGGTATGTGAAACTAGGTGGTATAAATTTAGCAACAATGTAATTAGCATAATCAGCATACCATGGAGCAGCACGAGAAGCATTTATGACAGCTAATTGTTCATCAGGAAAGCTATCATCAATAGGTAGTGGGTCATCAAGAACATTCTCCAACCTAGATAAGTTGTCTGCAACGGGGTTCTCAGCTCCCTTTCTATCAATAATATGCAAATCAAATTCTTGTAGTAAGAGAACCCATCCAATAAGTCTAGGTTTGGCATCTTTCTTTTCCATAAGATATTTAATAGCAGCATGATCAGTGTGAACAGTTACTTTATAATCAACAATATAAGGTCTGAACTTATCACAAGCAAATATAACTGCTAAGAATTCCTTTTCAGTAGTAGCGTAATTTCTCTGGTCACTTTCTAGAGTTTTACTAGCATATTGGATAACATTTAATTTCTTATCAACTCTTTGTCCTAGAATAGCACCTACAACATAATCACTCCTACCTCTTGAGCACTGCGTTGGTTTTCCCTTGAAGAGGAAAGGGTGATCCAGCAAAGTAGCGTAAGTATTTCCCTCAGTTTTTGAGAACCAAGGTATCAATCCAGTAGGAGACCACGCACAAGTCCCTCGCACCTACACAAACAAATAAATCCTCGCAACCAACGCAATAAAGGGGTTGTCAATCCCTTCACGGTCACTTACGAGAGTGAGATCTGATAGATATGATAAGATAATATTTTTGGTATTTTTATGATAAAGATGCAAAGTAAAATAAAAGCAAAATAAAAGGCAATGGAAATAGCTTGTTGTTGGAAGATTAATATGATGGAAAATAGACCCGGGGCCCATAGGTTTCACTAGTGGATTCTCTCATGAGCATAAGTATTACGGTGGGTGAACAAATTACTGTTGAGCAATTGACAGAACTGAGCATAGTTATGAGAATATCTTGGTATGATCATGTATATAGGCATCACGTCCGAGACAAGTAGACCGACTCCTGCCTGCATCTACTACTATTACTCCACACATCGACCGCTATCCAGCATGCATCTAGAGTATTAAGTTCATAAGAACAGAGTAACGCTTTAAGTAAGATGACATGGTGTAGAGGGATAAACTCATGCAATATGATATAAACCCCATCTTGTTATCCTCGATGGCAACAATACAATACGTGCCTTGCTGCCCCTACTGTCACTAGGAAAGGACAACGCAAGATTGAACCCAAAGCTAAGCACTTCTCCCATTGCAAGAAAGATCAATCTAGTAGGCCAAACCAAACTGATAATTCGAAGAGACTTGCAAAGATAACCAATCATACATAAAAGAATTCAGAGGAGATTCAAATATTGTTCATAGATAAACTTGATCACAAACCCACAATTCATCGGTCTCAACAAACACACCGCAAAAGAAGATTACATCGAATAGATCTCCACGAGAGAGGGGGAGAACATTGTATTGAGATCCAAAAAGAGAGAAGAAGCCATCTAGCTAATAACTATGGACCCGAAGGTCTGAGGTAAACTACTCACACATCATCGGAGAGGCTATGGTGTTGATGTAGAAGCCCTCCGTGGTCGATGCCCCCTCCAGCGGAGCTCCGGAAAAGGCCCCAAGATGGGATCTCACGGGTACAGAAGGTTGCGGCGGTGCAATTAGGTTTTTGGCTCCGTATCTGGTAGTTTGGGGGTACGTAGGTATATATAGGAGGAAGAAGTACATCGGTGGAGCAACATGGGGCCCACGAGGGTGGAGGGCGCACCCCCTACCTCGTGCCTTCCTGGTTGATGTCTTGACGTAGGGTCCAAGTCCTCTGGATCATGTTCGTTCCGAAAATCACGTTCCCGAAGGTTTCATTCCGTTTGGACTCCGTTTGATATTCTTTTTCTGCGAAACTCTGAAATAGGCAAAAAACAGCAATTCTGGGCTGGGCCTCCGGTTAATAGGTTAGTCCCAAAAATAATATAAAAGTGTATAATAAAGCCAAATAATGTCCAAAACAGAATATAATATAGCATGGAACAATAAAAAATTATAGATACGTTGGAGACGTATCAAGCATCCCCAAGCTTAATTGCTGCTCGTCCTCGAGTAGGTAAATGATAAAAACAGAATTTTTGATGTGGAATGCTACTTGGCATAATTTCAATGTAATTCTTCTTAATTGTGGTATGAATATTCAGATCCGAAAGATTCAAGATAAAAGTTCATATTGACATAAAAGTAATAATACTTCAAGCATACTAACTAAGCAATTATGTCCTCTCAAAATAACATGGCCAAAGAAAGTTCATCCCTACAAAATCATATAGTTTAGTCATGATCCATTTTCGTCACACAAGAATGCTCTCATCATGCACAACCCCGATGATAAGCCAAGCAATTGTTTCATACTTTAGTAATCTCAAACTTTTTCAACCTTCACGCAATACATGAGCGTGAGCCATGGATATAGCACTATGGGTGGAATAGAATATAATGATGGGGGTTATGTGGAGAAGACAAAAAAGGAGAAAGTCTCACATCAACACGGCAAATCAATGAGCTATGGAGATGCCATCGATTGATGTTAATGCAAGGAGTAGGGATTGCCATGCAACGGATGCACTAGAGCTATAAATGTATGAAAGCTCAAAAGAAACTAAGTGGGTGTGCATCCAACTTGCTTGCTCACGAAGACCTAGGGCATTTGAGGAAGCCCATTGTTGGAATATACAAGCCAAGTTCTATAATTAAAAATTCCCACTAGTATATGAAAGGGACAAAACAAGAGACTCTCTATCATGAAGATTATGGTGCTACTTTGAAGCACAAGTGTGGTAAAAGGATAGTAACATTGTCCCTTCTTTCTTTTTCTCTCATTTTTTGGGCCTTCTTCTCTTTTTTATGGCCTTTTTTATTTTTTATTTTTTCCTCACTTGGGACAATGCTCTAAAAATGATGATCATCACACTTCTATCTATTTACAACTGAATGATTACAACTCGATACTAGAACAAAGTATGACTCTATATGAATGCCTCCGGCGGTGTACCGGGATATGCAATGAATCAAGAGTGACATGTATGAAAGAATTATGAATGGTGGCTTTGCCACAAATACTATGTCAACTGCATGATCATGCAAAGCAATATGACAATGATGAACGTGTCATGATAAACAGAACGGTGGAAAGTTGCATGGCAATATATCTCGGAATGGCTATGGAAATGCCATAATAGGTAGGTATGGTGGCTGTTTCGAGTAAGATATAAGGAGGTTTATGTGTGAAAGAGTTTATCATATCACGGAGTTTGGATGCACTGACGAAGTTTGCACCAACTCTTATTGTGAGAAAGGGCAATGCACGGTACCGAAGAGGCTTGCAATGATGGAAGGGTAAGAGTGCGTATAATCCATGGACTCAACATTAGTCATCAAGAACTCACATACTTATTGCAAAAATCTACAAGTCATAAAAAACCAAGCACTACGCGCATGCTCCTAGGGGGATAGATTGGTAGGAAAAGACCATCGCTCGTCCCCGACCACCACTCATAAGGAGGACAATCAAAGAACACCTCATGTTTCAAATTTGTTACATAACGTTTACCATACGTGCATGCTACGGGACTTGCAAACTTCAACACAAGTATTTCTCAAATTCACAACTACTCAACTAGCACAACTTTAATATCACTACCTCCATATCTCAAAACAATCATCAAGCATCAAACTTCTCTTAGTATTCAACACACTCATAAGAAAGTTTTTACTAGTCTTGAATACCTAGAACATTAGGATTAAGCAAATTACCATGCTGTTTAAGACTTTCAAAATAATATAAGTGAAGCATGAGAGAACAATAGTTTCTATAAAACAAATCCACCACCGTGCTCTAAAAGATATAAGTGAAGCACTAGAGCAAAAACTATATAGCTCAAAAGATATAAGTGAAGCACATAGAGTATTCTAATCAATTCCGAATCATGTGTGTCTCTCATCGAAAGGTGTGTCCAGCAAAGATGATTGTGGTAAACTAAAAAACAAAGACTCAAATAATACAAGACGCTCCAAGCAAAACACATATCATGTGGTGAATAAAAATATAGCTCCAAGTAAGTTACCGATGGAAGTAGACGAAAGAGGGGATGCCTTCCGGGGCATCCCCAAGCTTTGGCTTTTTGGTGTCCTTAGATTATCTTGGGGTGCCATGGGCATCCCCAAGCTTAGACTCTTGCCACTCCTTGTTCCATAATCCATCAAATCTTTTACCCAAAACTTGAAAAAACTTCACAACACAAAACTTAACAGAAAATCTCGTGAGCTCCGTTAGCGAAAGAAAACAAAAATCCACTTCAAGGTACTGCAATGAAATCATTCTTTATTTATATTGGTGTTAAACCTACTGTATTCCAACTTCTCTATGGTTTATAAATTATTTTATTAGCCATAGATTCATCAAAATAAGCAAACAACACACGAAAAACAGTCTGTAGTAATCTGTAACTAACGCAAACTTTCGGAACTCCAAAAATTCAGCCAAAATAGAAAGACCTAGACAATTTGTTTATTGATCAGCAGCAATTGGAATCAATATTTATCACGTTCTGGTGATTTTTAACAACTATTTTCGTGAACAGAAAGTTTCTGGAATTTTCTCCAAGATCAAATAACTATCATCCAAGAAGATCCTATAGGTTTAACTTGGCACAAACACTAATTAAAACACAAAAACAAATCTAACCAGAGGCTAGAGCAAATATTTATTCCTAAACAGAAGCAAAAACTAAAAAAACTAAAAAAATTGGGTTGCCTCCCAACAAGCGCTATCGTTTAACGCCCCTAGCTAGGCATAAAAGCAAGGATAGATCTAGGTATCGCCATCTTTGGTAGGAAATCCATAAGTAGCTCTCATAATAGATTCATAAGGTAATTTTATTTTCTTTCTAGGAAAATGTTCCATGCCTTTCCTTAACGGAAATTGAAATCTAATATTCCCTTCCTTCATATCAATAATTGCACCAATCGTTCTAAGGAAAGGTCTACCAAGAATAATAGGACATGAAGGATTGCAATCTATATCAAGGGCAATAAAATCTACGGGCACATAATTCCTATTTGCAATAATAAGAACATCATTAATTCTTCCCATATGTTTCTTAATAGTGGAATCCGCAAGGTGCAAGTTTAGAGAGCAATCATCAAAATCACGGAAACCTAACAAATCACACAAAGTCTTTGGAATCGTGGAAACACTAGCACCCAAATCACACAAAGCATAGCATTCATGATCTTTAATTTTAATTTTAATAGTAGGTTCCCACTCATCATAAAGTTTTCTAGGGATAGAAACTTCCAACTCAAGTTTTTCTTCATACGATTGCATTAAAGCATCAACAATATGTTTAGTAAAAGCTTTGTGTTGAGTGTAAGCATGTGGAGAATTTAGCACGGATTGCAACAAGGAAATACAATCTATCGAAGAGAAATTATCATAATTAAATTCCTTGAAATCCAAAATAGTGGGTTCGTTAATATCTAAAGTTTTGATCTCTTCAATCCCACTTTTACCAATTTTTGCATCAAGATCTAAAAACTCTGAATTTTTGGAACGCCTTCTAGGTAAAGGTGGATCATATTCAGTCCCATCATTATCAAGATTCATATTGCTAAACAAAGATTTAATAGGGGACACATCAATAACTTTTAGATCTTCATCTTTATTTTCGTAGAAATTAGAAGAACAAACTTTCACAAAGCAATCTTTCTTAGCTTGCATCCTAGCGGTTCTTTCTTTGCACTCACCAATGGAAATTATCATGGCTTTGAGAGACTCATTGATATCATGCTTAGGAGGAATAGATCTAAGTTTCAAAGAATCAACATCAAGAGAAATTCTATCAACGTTCCTAGCCAATTCATCAACTTTAAGCAATTTATCTTCAAGCAAGGCATTGAAATTCTTTTGCGAATTCATAAATTCTTTAACATTAGTCTCAAATTCAGAAGGCATCTTATTAAAATTTCCATAAGAATTGTTGTAGTAATTACCATAATTATTAGAGGAATTACTAGGGTACGGCCTAGGATTAAAGTTTCCTCTATACGCGTTGTTACCAAAATTATTCCTACCAACAAAATTCACATCCATAGATTCATTATTATTCTCAATCAAAGTAGACAAAGGCATATCATTAGGATCAGAAGAGACACTTTTATAGCAAATAATTTCATAAGTTCATCCATCTTTCCACTCAAAACATTAATTTCTTCTATCGCATGCACTTTTTTATTAGTAGATCTTTCGGTGTGCCATTGAGAATAATTAACCATAATATTATCTAGGAGTTTAGTAGCTTCTCCTAAAGTGATTTCCATAAAAGTGCCTCCCGCGGCCGAATCTAAAAGATTTCTAGAAGCAAAATTCAATCCGGCATAAATTTTTTGTATAATCATCCATAAATTCAAACCATGAGTAGGGCAATTACGTATCATTAATTTCATCCTCTCCCAAGCTTGTGCAACATGTTCATTATCAAGTTGCTTAAAATTCATAATATCGTTTCTAAGAAAGATTATTTTAACGGCATGATACTTAGAGATAAAAGCATCTTTGCACTTATTCCAAGAATTAATACTATTTTTAGGCAAAGACGAAAACCAAGCTTTAGCACGATCTCTAAGCGAAAAAGGAAATAGCTTCAATTTAACAATATCATTATCCACATCTTTCTTCTTTTGCATATCACATAAATCAACGAAGGTATTTAGATGGGTAGCGGCATCTTCACTAGGAAGGCCGGCGAATTGATCTTTCATGACAAGATTCAACAAAGCAGCATTAATTTCACAAGATTCAGTGTCGGTAAGAGGAGCATCAGAGTGCTAAGGAAATCGTTGTTGTTGGTATTGGTGAAGTCACACAATTTGGTATTATCTTGAGGCATCGTGACAAGCAAGCAATCCAACACACGAGCAAACAAGACGCAAGAGAAAAATAGGCGAACGGAAAAGAGAGGGCGAATAAAACAGCAAAGGGTGAAGTGGGGGAGAGGAAAATGAGAGGCAAATGGAAAATAATGTAATGCGGGAGATAAGGGTTTGTGATGGGTACTTGGTATGTAGACTTTTGCGTAGACTCCCAGGCAACGGTGCCAGAAATCCTTCTTGCTACCTCTTGAGCACTGCGTTGGTTTTCCCTTGAAGAGGAAAGGGTGATGTAGCAAAGTAGCGTAAGTATTTCCCTCAGTTTTTGAGAACCAAGGTATCAATCCAGTAGGAGGCCACGCACAAGTCCCTCACACCTACACAAACAAATAAATCCTCGCAACCAACGCAATAAAGGGGTTGTCAATCCCTTCACGGTCACTTACGAGAGCGAGATCTGATAGATATGATAAGATAATATTTTTGGTATTTTTATGATAAAGATGCAAAGTAAAATAAAAGCAAAATAAAAGGCAATGGAAATAGCTTGTTGTTGGAAGATTAATATGATGGAAAATAGACCCGGGGGCCATAGGTTTCACTAGTGGCTTCTCTCATGAGCATAAGTATTACGGTGGGTGAACAAATTACTGTTGAGCAATTGACAGAATTGAGCATAGTTATGAGAATATCTAGGTATGATCATGTATATAGGCATCACGTCCGAGACAGGTAGACCGACTCCTGCTTGCATCTACTACTATTACTCCACACATCGACCGCTATCCAACATGCATCTAGAGTATTAAGTTCATAAGAACAAAGTAACGCTTTAAGTAAGATGACATGATGTAGAGGGATAAACTCATGCAATATGATATAAACCCCATCTTGTTATCCTCGATGGCAACAATACAATACGTGCCTTGCTGCCCCTACTGTCACTGGGAAAGGACACCGCAAGATTGAACCCAAAGCTAAGTACTTCTCCCATTGCAAGAAAGATCAATCTAGTAGGCCAAACCAAACTGATAATTCGAAGAGACTTGCAAAGATAACCAATCATACATAAAAGAATTCAGAGGAGATTCAAATATTGTTCATAGATAAACTTGATCATAAACCCACAATTCATCGGTCTCAACAAACACACCGCAAAAGAAGATTACATCGAATAGATCTCCACGAGAGAGGGGGAGAACATTGTATTGAGATCCAAAAAGAGAGAAGAAGCCATCTAGCTAATAACTATGGACCCGAAGGTCTGCGGTAAACTACTCACACATCATCGGAGAGGCTATGGTGTTGATGTAGAAGCCCTCCGTGATCGATGCCCCCTCCGGCGGAGCTCCGGAAAAGGCCCCAAGATGGGATCTCACGTGTACAGAAGGTTGCGGCGGTGCAATTAGGTTTTTGGCTCCGTATCTGGTAGTTTGGGGGTACGTAGGTATATATATGAGGAAGAAGTATGTCGGTGGAGCAACGTGGGGCCCATGAGGGTGGAGGGCGTGCCCTGGGAGGGGGGTAGGCGCGCCCCCTACCTCGTGCCTTGCTGGTTGATGTCTTGACGTAGGGTCCAAGTCCTCTGGATCACGTTCGTTCCGATAATCACGTTCCCGAAGGTTTCATTCCGTTTGGACTCCGTTTGATATTCTTTTTCTGTGAAACTCTGAAATAGGCAAAAAAAACAGCAATTCTGGGCTGGGCCTCCGGTTAATAGGTTAGTCCCAAAAATAATATAAAAGTGTATAATAAAGCCCAATAATGTCCAAAACAGAATATAATATAGCATGGAATAATCAAAAATTATAGATACGTTGGAGACGTATCAATCACTAGCGTCACACATAATTTCAAAAGGTAAATTCCAATCAGGTGGCTGAACAATAGGTTTAGAAATCAAGGCTTTCTTAAGTATTTCAAATGCTTCTACACAATCATCATCAAAGACAAAAGGAACATCTTTTTGTAAGAGATTAGCAGAGGCCTATAAATTTTTGAGAAGTCTTTAATGAACCTCCTATAAAAACCGGCATGACCAAGGAAACTTCTTATACCTTTAAGGTCCTTAGGACACGACATCTTTTCAATAGCATCAACTTTGGGTTTATCAAATTCAATACCTCTTTCAGAAATTTTATGCCCCAAGACAATACCTTCATTAACCATAAAGTGGCACTTCTCCTAATTTAAGACAAGATTAGTTTCTTCACATCTCTGCAAAACTCGATCAAGGTTGCTTAAGCAATCATCAAAAGAAGTTCCATACATGGAAAAATTATCCATGAAAACCTCAAAAATCTTTTCACAAAAGTCAGAGAATATAGCAGTCATACATCTTTGGAAGGTAGCAGGTGCATTACATAAACCAAAAGGCATACATCTATAAGCAAAGGTACTGAAAGGGCAAGTAAAAGTGGTCTTTTCCTGATCCTCTTTTGACACAGGTATTTGAGAGAAACCAGAATAACCGTCTAGAAAGCAAAAATGTGTATGTTTGGATAATCTTTCTAGCATTTGGTCAATAAAAGGTAAAGGGTAATGATCCTTTTTAGTAGCTTTATTTAATTTGCTGAAGTCAATTACCATTCTATAACCTGTAACAATTCTTTGTGGGATCAATTCATCTTTATCATTAGGAACAACAGTAATACCTCCCTTCTTAGGGACACAATGGACAGGACTTACCCACTGACTATCAGCAATAGGATAAATTATACCTGCCTCCAGAAGCTTTAGTATTTCCTTTCTTACCACTTCTTTCATCTTAGGATTTAACCATCGTTGGTGATCAACAACCGGTTTAGCGTCTTTCTCCAATTTTATTTTGTGCTGGCATAGAGTGGGACTAATGACCTTAAGATCATCAAGAGTATATCCAATAGCAGCACGGTGCTTCTTCAGAGTTTTCAATAATTTCTCTTCTTCCTACTCTGAAAGGTTAGCACTAATAATAACAAGATATATATTCTTTTCATCAAGATAAGCATATTTAAGAGTATTAGGTAATGGTTTAAGTGAAGGAAATATGCCCTAGAGGCAATAATAAAGTTATTATTTATTTCCTTATTTCATGATAAATGTTAATTATTCATGCTAGAATTGTATTAACCGGAAACTTAGTACATGTGTGAATACATAGACAAACAGAGTGTCACTAGTATGCCTCTACTTGACTAGCTCGTTGAATCAAAGATGGTTAAGTTTCCTAGCCATAGACATGAGTTGTCATTTGATTAACGAGATCACATCATTAGAGAATGATGTGATTGACTTGACCCATTCCGTTAGCTTAACACTTGATCGTTTAGTATGTTGCTATTGCTTTCTTCATGACTTATACATGTTCCTATGACTATGAGATTATGCAACTCCCGAATACCGAAGGAACACTTTGTGTGCTATCAAACGTCACAACGTAACTGGGTGATTATAAAGATGCTCTACAGGTGTCTCCGATGGTGTTTTTTGAGTTGGCATAGATCGAGATTAGGATTTGTCACTCCGTGTATCGGAGAGGTATCTCTAGGCCCTCTCGGTAATGCTCATCACTATAAGCCTTGCAAGCAATGTGACTAATGAGTTAGTTGCGGGATGATGCATTACGGAACGACTAAAGAGACTTGCCGGTAACGAGATTGAACTAGGTATTGAGATACCGACGATCGAATCTCGGGCAAGTAACATACCGATGACAAAGGGAACAACGTATGTTGTTATGCGGTTTGACCGATAAAGATCTTCGTAGAATATGTGGGAGCCAATATGAGCATCCAGGTTCCGCTATTGGTTATTGACCGGAGATGAGTCTCGGTCATGTCTACATAGTTCTCGAACCCGTAGGGTCCGCACGCTTAACGTTCGGTGACGATTTGTATTATGAGTTATGTGAATTGATGACCGAAGTTTGTTCGGAGTCCCGGATGAGATCGGGGACATGACGAGGAGTCTCGAAATGGTAGAGACGTAAAGGTCGCTATATTGGAAGGCTATATTCGGACATCGGAAAGGTTTCGAGTGATTCGGGTATTTTTCGGAGTACCGGAGAGTTACGGGAATTCGTATTGGGCCTTAATGGGCCATACGGGAAAGGAGAGAAAGGCCTCAAGGGTGGCCGCACCCCTTCCCCATGGACTGGTACGAATTGGACTAGGGAAAGGGGGGCGCCCCCTTCCTTCCTTCTCCTTCTCCCTTCCCTTTTTCCTATTCCATGTGGGAGGTGGAATCCTACTAGGACTAGGGAGTCCTAGTAGGACTCCACACTTTGGGCACGCCCTATGAGGGCCGGCCTCCTCCTCCCTCCATCCTTTATATACGTGGCTAGGGGGCACCCCATAGACACACAAGTTGATCCTTGATCTCTTAGCCATGTGCGGTGCCCCGCTCCATCATAATCCACCTCGGTCATATCGTCATAGTGCTTAGGTGAAGCCCTGCGCCGGTAGCTTCATCATCACCGTCATCATGCCGTCGTGCTGATGAAGCTCTCCCTCGACACTCTACTGGATCGTAAGTTCATGGGACGTCACCGAGCTGAACGTGTGCAGATCGCGGAGGTGCCGTACCTTCGGTGCTAGGATCGGTCGATCGTGAAGACGTACGACTACATCAACCGCGTTGTCATAACGCTTCCGCTTACGGTCTACGAGGGTACGTAGACAATACTCTCCCCTCTCGTTGCTATGCATCACCATGATCTTGCGTGTGCGTAGGATTTTTTTTGAAATTACTACGTTCCCCATTAGTGGCATCCGAGCCAGGTTTATGCGTAGATGTTATATGCACGAGTAGAACACAAGTGAGTGGTGGGCGATAATAGTCATACTACTTACCAGCATGTCATACTTTGATTCGGCGGTATTGTTGGATGAAGCGGACCGGACCGACATTACGCGTACGCTTACGCGAGACTGGTTCTACCGACATGCTTCGCACACAGGTGGCTGGCGGGTGTCAGTTTCTCCAACTTTAGTTGAATTGAGTGTGGCTACGCCCGGTCCTTGTTGAAGGTTAAAACAGCACATACTTGACAAAAAATCATTGTGGTTTTGATGCGTAGTTAAGAACGGTTCTTGCGCAGCCCGTAGCAGCCACGTAAAACTTGCAACAACATAGTAGAGGACGTCTAACTTGTTTTTGCAGGGCATGTTGTGATGTGATATGGTCAAGACGTGATGAGATATAAGTTGTTGTATGAGATGATCATGTTTTGTTGAAGTTATCGGCAACTGGCAGAAGCCTTATGGTTGTCTCTTTATTGCATAAGATGCAAGCGCCAAATAATTGCTTTACTTTATCGCTATGCGATAGCAATAGTTGGTGAAATGACCATGTGACGACACGTTGATAGAGATCAAGATGATGGAGATCAGGGTGTCATGCCGGTGACGATAGAGATCATGACGGTACTTTGGAGATGGAGATCAAAGGCGCAAGATGATCATGGCCATATCATGTCACATATTTCGATTGCATGTGATGTTTATCTTTTAGACATCTTATTTTGCTTGGTTCGGCGGTAGCTTTATAATATGATCCCTTACTAAAATTTCAAGGTATAAGTGTTCTCCTTGAGTATGCACCGTTGCGACAGTTCTTCGCGCTGAGACACCACGTGATGATCGGGTGTGATAAGCTCTACGTTCACATACAACGGGTGCAAGCCAGTTTTGCACATGCAAAATACTCGGGTTAAACTTGACGAGCCTAGCATATGCAGATATGGCCTCGAAACACTGGAGACCGAAAGGTCGAACATGAATCATATAGTAGATGCTGGAATTTTGTCTATTTTGGGCCAAGCCCAATAGCAGTTTCAGAAATTCCTAATAAATCCTAGAGGCCCACGCAGCCCATTCGTGCAAGGCAAGAGGTGGAACTAAAGTTTAGTCCCACATTGCTAGTTTAGAGGGAGTTGGACCTCTTTATAAGGGAGGCTCTTTCCCCACATGTATGAGCATGAGAACAAGAGGGACATTCACGCGCGCTCCTCCTCCGCCGCTCGCCTCGCCACGCCATGCCTCATCACGATGCGCCGCGGGTTGCGGGAATGAGCCGATGTCTAAATTTTTGCCACGCACGACGGGTATACGAACGGTCACACGGGAGCTAAAACGTTTTGCTGTAGTGGAGACTGAATACGAACGGCGCACCTCTTCGCGTGCTGCCTGTTCGCTTCGTCTCCCTTCATTACTTCACCTCCCGTCGCAGCCTGTTCACGTCCTTCTCCTGTGCCTATATAAGAGAGGTCGCTCCTCTCCAGAGAGACACACCAGAAGATCCTCTTCCTCTCGCCACAAGGTTCCTGAGCACTGCACTGCTGCTACGATCTTCCCCATCCCGACTTGCGGCGTGCACCACAGGTCGGGACAGTAGGCCTCCGGAACCACACCTTTTGAGTCCTGTATGGGAGAAGGGTGATAAGGTTTTTGGGGAGCGCTCCACGCGACTACTAACTTCTTCATCACGGACTCTAACGACTACTTCCCCGACGACAACTTCTTCCCCGACGTCGACAATCTCATCGACGACATGGCTGGAGAGGATGTCGACCCCAAGTCCAGTGCTTCTGTTGTTGCTGTCCCGTACGTGTTCTTGCTCTTTCTGTTAGATGTCCTGCCACAGTTCTTTGCTCTAGTTTCTGTCCTACATATGATAGGTTCTACTTCATATATGCTACTTCATCTAGTGTCTGTTCTAGATGTGTTTAGTTCAAGTTCATATATGCAGATGCTATTTACCTTCACTCTGTCAGATTGCATGACTTGCTTTATCTCTGCTGTATTAGTCATGTTTTATCTAATATTTCCATTAGCAAGATTATTTGGTAAATTGCTCATATTTCCAACAATCCAAAAACCTTATTATAGGCAATTTACCCCAAGTGGTTTTGCTGCCTCCATGAGACCTCCTATGTTTGAGGGTATCCACTATAAGAGGTGGCGCATGAGAGCAGTCTTATGGTTTCAAACCATGAGTTGCTATGACGCCACTCTTGGCAAACCTGAAGGGGAGCTTGATGCTCAGCAGGCACAAGCTTTTCAGAAAATGGATACTCTGTTTAAGGCTGCTCTCTTGAGTGTTCTTGGTGAGAACATAGTTGATGCTTATGCATTAATTGATAATGGAAAAGATATGTGGGATGCACTTGAGGCCAAGTTTGGGGTCTCGGATGCTGGCACTGAGCTGTACATCATGGAGCAATTCTATGATTACAGGATGACTGAAGAGCGCTCCGTGGTTGAGCAAGCTCATGAGATACAGTCATTTGCTAGAGAACTTGAGCACTTCAGTTGTATGCTACCGGACAAGTTTGTTGCCGGAGGTATCATCACTAAGCTTCCTCCTTCGTGGAGGAACTTTGCTACCTTACTGAAACATAAGAGACAAGAGTTTTCCGTCCCAGATCTCATTGGCACTCTTGATGTGGAAGAAAAGGCGAGAGCAAAGGACACACGTGCTCGAGGTATTGAGGGAGGATCTAGTGCCAATCTGGTACAGAAGAAGAACTTCCAGCCCCACAAGTTCAAGAACAAGGGCAAGTTTGATGGTAAAGCAAAGTTTGATGGGAAGAACAAGGTTGTGCAACACACGAACTTCAAGAAGAAGAATGACAAGAAGAAAGGTGTTTGTCATGTGTGTGGGGATCCTGATCATTGGGCTCCTAGTTGCCCTAATCGCTATGACAAGCGTCATCCTGGGAAAGGCGGCAAGACCGCTAATGTTGTCATTGGAGACACTGACATGAAGGATGCTGGGTATGGTATATTTCCCACTATTCTTTCAGTATGTCATTCTCCTGATTGGTTGATTGACACGGGTGCTAATGTGCATGTATGCGGTGATATTTCCATGTTTTCGTCTTATCAGACCGCAGGGACTTCAACCGTGCTGATGGGCAACGGTTCAAGTGCTTCTGTTCGTGGTGTTGGCACGGTCGATCTGAAGTTTACTTCGGGGAAGATCGTGCGGCTGAAGAACGTGCATTATGTCCCCTCCGTCAATAAAAATCTTGTTAGCGGATCTCTTCTGTGTAGAGATGGCTATAAGCTTGTCTTTGAGTCGAATAAATTTGTAATATCCAAGTATGGAACCTTTGTCGGTAAAGGCTATGAGTCAGGAGGCCTGTTTCGTTTATCCTTATCAGACGTTTGCAATAAAGTTGTTAATCATGTTTGCAACAATAGTGAATCAAATGTGTGGCTTTCATGTCTTTGTCATGTTAACTTTGGTTGCATGTCGCGACTAGCGAAGTTGAACTTAATCCCTAGTTTCACCACTGTCAAGGGATCTAAGTGTCAAGTTTGTGTGCAAGCTAAGCAACCTCGTAAGGCTCACACGACTGCGGAAACGAGAAATCTTGCACCACTAGAGCTCATACATTCAAATCTATGTGATGAATGGTGTTTTGACAAAAGGTGGAAAGAAATATTTCATGACGTTAATTGACGACTCCACTAGATACTGCCGTGTGTATCTTCTGAAATCTAAGGATGAGGCTTTGAACTTTTTCAAGATCTATAAAGCTGAAGTGGAAAACCAACTTGATCGAAAAATCAAGAGGCTTAGGTCCGACCGTGGTGGAGAGTATTTTTCCAATGAATTTGATGCTTTTTGTGCGGAACATGGTATAATCCATGAGAGGACGCCTCCCTATTCACCTCAGTCAAATGGGGTGGCCGAAAGAAAGAACCGTACTCTAACAGATTTGGTTAACGCCATGTTAGACACATTGGGTCTCTCCAAGGCATGGTGGGGGGAGGCGATATTGACTGCATGTCATGTCCTAAACCGAGTTCCCACAAAGAATAAAGAGATAACCCATTTGAGGAATGGGAGAAGAAAAGATTAAAACTCTCTTATCTACGAACCTGGGGTTGTTTGGCGAAAGTCAATGTGCCAATTCCAAAGAAGCGCAAGCTTGGACCAAAAACCGTGGATTGTGTTTTTCTGGGATATGCTTTTCATAGCATTGGTTATAGATTCTTGGTTGTAAAATCCGAGGTACCTGACATGCATGTCGGTACGATCATGGAGTCGAATGATGCGACTTTATTTGAAGATATCTTTCCCATGAAGGATATGACTACCTCATCTAATCAGGAGATGCCTAGTTCATCGAATCAGGAACCGGTTACAATTACTGAACCTGCAATTTCGTTGGAACACTTTGAAAGTCCTGTGGAGGAGAACAATGAAGTTCCTACTAGGAGCAAGAGATAGAGGACTGCAAAGTCCTTTGGTGATGATTTTCTTGTGTATCTCATAGATGACACTCCTAGTTCTATTTTAGAGGCCTATGCATCTGAAGATGCTGACTACTGGAAGGAAGCGGTTCGTAGCGAGATGGATTCCATCTTGGCGAATGAAACTTGGGAGATTAGGTGCATATCGGGATGTAATGTCCCATCTCCTGTAAAAGGATTAGCTAGCAGTTTCTCTATCATACCCGAAGGAATTTCAAAGTAAACATTTTCAGTAGGTTCAGTAGGTTGAGGAGCAACTCTTTGCTCTACTGGTCGGGGTGAAGATACCCTGAATAAGCCCCTCAAAGGATTATTTTCCATAGTAACAAGTGACAGTAAATTTCAGCACACTATATAAATTTTTCCTTACCAAATTCCACCTACCAAAGGCGCTTCACTCCCTGGCAACGGCGCCAGAAAAGAGTCTTGATGACCCACAAGTATAGGGGATCTATCGTAGTCTTTTTGATAAGTAAGAGTGTCGAACCCAACGAGGAGCAGAAGGAAATGACAAGCAGATTTCAGTAAGGTATTCTCTGCAAGCACTGAAATTATCGGTAACACATAGTTTTATGATAAGGTAATTCATAACGGGTAACAAGTAACAAAAGTAAACAAGGTGCAGCAAGGTGGCCCAATCCTTTTTGTAGCAAAGAACAAGCCTGGACAAACTCCTACATAAAGGAAAACGCTCCCGAGGACACATGGGAATTATCGTCAAGCTAGTTTTCATCATGCTCATATGATTCGCGTTCGTTACTTTGATAACTTGATATGTGGGTGAACCGGTGCTTGGGTACTGCCCTTCCTTGGACAAGCATCCCACTTATGATTAACCCCTCTCGCAAGCATCCGCAACTACGAAAGAAGAATTAAGGTAAACCTAACCATAGCATGAAACATGTGGATCCAAATCAGCCCCTCACGAAGCGACGCATAAACTAGGGTTTAAGCTTCTGTCACTCTAGCAACCCATAATCTACTTATTACTTCCCAATGCCTTCCCCTAGGCCCAAACAATGGTGAAGTGTCATGTAGTCGACGTTCACATAACACCACTAGAGGAAAGACAACATACATCTCATCGAAATATCGAACGAATACCAAATTCACATGACTACTTATAACAAGACTTCTCACATGTCCTAAGGAACAAACGTAACTACTCACAAATCATATTCATGTTCATAATCAGAGGGGTATTAATATGCATAAAGGATCTGAACATATGATCTTCCACCGAATAAACCAACTAGCATCAACTAGAAGGAGTAATCAACACTACTAGCAACCCACAGGTACCAATCTGAGGTTTTGAGACAAAGATCGGATACAAGAGATGAACTCGGGTTTGAGAGGAGATGGTGTTGGTGAAGATGTTGAGATTGACCCCCTCCCGATGAGAGGATGGATGGTGATGACGATGGTGACGATTTCCCCCTCCCGGAGAGATGTTTCCCCGGCAGAACAGCTCCAATGGAGCCCTAGATTGGTTTCGCTAGGTTCCGCCTTGAGACGGTGGCGCTTTGTCCCGAAAGCTTCCTTATGATTTTTTCCAGGGCAAAAGACACCTTATACCAGAAGATGGGCATCGGAGGGCTGCCAGGTGGCCCACGAGGCAGGAGGCGCGCACAGGGGGTAGGGCGCGCCCTCCACCCTTGTGGACGAAGGGTGGCCCCCCTCTGGTGCTTTCTTCCCAATATTTTTAATATATTCCAAAACTGACTTTCGTGGAGTTTCATAACTTTTGGAGTTGTGCAGAATAGGTCTCTAATATTTGCTCCTTTTCGAGCCCAGAATTCCAGCTGCCGACATTCTACCTCTTCATGTAAACCTTGTAAAATAAGAGAGAAAAGGCATAAGTATTGTGACATAATGTGTAGTAACAGCCCATAATGCAATAAATATCGATATAAAAGCATGATGCAAAATGGACGTATCAGGGAGAGATACCTTTTTACCTCTCTTCTCTCTTCTTTTCTTCTTCTTCACCACATCATGTGTGGGTTTAATTGATCTTTTCAAGCTTCTTATTGATGAGATTGGTTGGATAGGAAGCTCCTCCTCGTTACCTGATTCATCATAATAAACACTAGGAGGGTATTGGGAAATATTTTCCCTTTCATTAGTGCTCTTTTCATATTCCATTTGTTCTCTTGACTTTAGATAGTTGGCAATATAAGGATTATCAATGCAATTTACCGCACAAAACATATAAATTTCTTCTAGATCAAAATCAAGAAATCTCTCGAGATTAAATTTTGGAATACCCTTAGTTATACGTTTCATTTCTTCATACCCCAAAAGAAGACTAAGCTCTTTATGATGCTCAAGGGTAATCAAGATCACAATTTTTGGACACGATTTGGTCATGAAAGAATCTGCATTGAAGATTTAAATGACCATGTTCATTGCAAAGTTCACAAGGATGGCCCAAAAAATTACATCTTTCAGCACAATCATCTAGCCTCTCTTGCAACTTTTTTGTTTCTAAATATTTATGCTTCTTGCAAAATCTATCTTCCCTTTTTGGTGTGCAAAGGCACTCCCAATTCACTCCGCAAAAAGTGATATGCTTATAAGAAACATTTTTGTCATGACTTATGCAATCATCATTAGCATTTAGGATATTCAATGAATTCATACTAACAACATTGCAATCATGCTCATCATTCAAATATTTTGTGCCAAGCATTTTATTGACTTCTTCTTCTAACAATTGAGCACAATTTTCCGAACCATCATTTTCAAGAAAGATATTATAAAGATGATCAATAATATGATGCAACCTAAATTCCATTTTATGTAGTTTTCTTTTATAAGCAAAACTAGGGATAAAACAAGAAACTAAAAGATTCAATTGCAAGATCTAAATATATACCTTCAAGCACTCACCTCCCCGGCAACGACGCCAAAAAAGAGCTTGATGTCTACTACGCAACTTTATTCTTGTAGACACGCGTTGGGCTTCCAAGCGCAGAGTTTTGTAGGACAGTAGCAATTTTCCCTTAAGTGGATGACCTAAGGTTTATCAATCCGTGAGAGGTGTAGGATGTAGATGGTCTCCCTCAAACGACCCTGCAACCAAATACAAGAAATCTCTTGTGTCCCCAACACACCCAATACAATGGAAAATTGTATAGGTGCACTAGTTCGGCGAAGAGATGGTGATAAAAGTGTAATGTTGATGGTAGAAATATATTTTTATAATCTGAATAAATAAAAACAGCAAGGTAGCAAATAGTAAACGGGCACAAAAACGGTATTGCAATGCTTAAAAACGAGGCCTAGGGTCTGTACTTTCGCTACTGCAACCTCTCAACAGTGCTAACATAGTTGGATCATATGATTATCCCTCAAAGTGCAGCAAAGAATCACTCTCGAGTTCCTATTAGCGGAGAACAAAATATAGGAATTTGTTTGTAGGGTACGAAACCACTCAAAGCTATTCTTTCCGTTCGATCTATTCAAGAGTTCCTACTAGGATAACACAAAGCTATTCTTTCCGTTCGACCTATCCTAAAGTTCGTACTAGAATAACACCAGAGCAAATTCATATTCATAATACTCAATCCACACAAAGAACTATAAAGAGACCCCAAAGTTTCTACCGTAGAAAAGCGTGCATCAACCCCTATGCATAGATTACCCCAATATCACCGCAGGAATCCGCGAGTTGGATGCCATAACATATGTCAAGGGAATCAATAAGATACCCCAATTGTCACCTCAAGTATTCATACCGCAAGACATATATCGTGTATTCTCATCTCTGAATATTCAATCTGACAAGACAAAACTTCAAAGGGTAAATATTCAATTCATCATAACAAGAGTATAGAGGGTAGAAACATCATATGATCCGACCATATTAACAAAGCCCATGATATAGATCACGAGAGAGAGAGAGAGAGAGAGATTAAACGCATAACTACTGGTATAAACCCTGAGCCCCGAGGGTGGACTACTCCCTCCTCATCGTGGTGGCCGCCGGGATGATGAAGATGGCCACCGGAGATGATTCCCCCCTCCGACAGGGTGCCGGAACGGGTCTAGATTGGTTTTCGGTGGCTACGGAGCCCTGCGGCGGCGGAACTTCTGATCTAGGTTAACCCCGATGGGTTTCAGAATATTTGGGAATTTATAGTGCAAAGAAGGGGTGCGGGAGGCCACCGAGGTGGGCACAACCCACCTGGGCGGGCCAGGGGGCCTGGCGCGCCCTGATGGGTTGTGCCCCCCTCGAGGCACCCCCCAGGTGCAGCTCTGGCCCATTGGGTCCCTTCTGGTCCATAAAAAATCCCGTGGAGTTTCGTTGCGTTTGGACTCCGTTTGGTATTGATTTCCTGCGATGTAAAAAACAAGCAAAAAACAGCAATTGGCACTAGGCACTGGGTCAATAGGTTAGTCCCAAAAAATGATATAAAGTTGCTATAAAATGATTGTAAAACATCTAAGCATGATAAAATAACAGCATGAATACTTCATAAATTATAGATACATTGGAGACTTATCAAGCCGCTCCGCGCTCTGGACGTGGCCGCCGCGGCCCCGACGAGGTGCCGGCAAAGAACGAGGCGCGCCGCGTGTCGTGCTCGTCCCGGAACCACGTGTCCCACATGTCGGAGTCGGGGGCGTACCTGGGGTCGTAGTATAGGTCGTCCGGCAGGAGGCGGCGGCAGCGGCGCTCGATCTCCTCGCGGCGCCCACGACCGCTCAACGGGACCGCGCGGGATCGGCGCCCGGTCGGCGGAGAGATGCCAGTTATTGGGGAGGTGCACGTCGCTCCAGGGGAGCGGCGTCCTCGTCTCCCAATAACGACGGCATACATCCGCGTGGATGTTGTGCCGGTCGCGCTCGCCGGCGGCCGTAGGGGCGACGGAGAATGCAGGCGGCGCGGGGGCCGACGCGGTGGTGATGCAGGCTCCTCTTTGACGCCGCGACGGCGGCAGCCCGAGGATGAGCCAGCCTCGCGGTCGTGCTTCCCCTTGCGGCCGGTGTTCCAGAACCCCATGGCTGTGAGGCAGCCGACCGGCGAGATCGAGGACGGGGAGAGGGAGAGCTAGGGTTTGGGGCGTGTCGGGTTTCGAGGAGGCAGCATGGGCTGGAGTGGGGGAGTGTGGACTGCGACCGGTCCACGGCTTCCCATTTAAGAAGGACGGCGACTGTTCGCCTGGGCGGATGACAGGTGGGGCCGACCGCGTGTGCGCATTAATGTTGGCTGGTGGGAGGTAGGTGGCCGCCTGCCACGCGGCCCCGAAGCGGACGAGGGACGCATTCGTTTGCTGCCCGCCGCGACCCAAACCTGACGCATGTTTGCGCTCGAAATGAATCAGTCCGGACACCAAACGGACCAAATGGGTTCAGGCCATCACGCGCTGGGCCATGAGGTCTGTTCGTTTTACCCCAAACAGACGGGACCGGACAGGATGGAGTCGCGCGCTGGAGTTGGCCTTACTCTTCGGAAAGAAGAATCTATGTGGGGTGCAAGGCCATCGCAACCTTTGGCCATCATCACGACTATGGAGAATTGTTGAGGTGCACGGCCGTAAGTGATTAATAGGTTTTCCTTCGGTTGACACGTCTTCCCAACCTTCAGTCACCATCAGGACCACGTGTAACTGTGATGTGCATGCATGACACTGGCAGCAAGTGATGTATGAACGCCTCCTCACACTGTACCAGGAACCAGAATGTCCGGGCAGGGAAGTTGCACACTCCAAGTAACGCTCACGCACAGGAACACCAATCCGTCGGCAACAGCTAGCCAGCATGGATCATGCATGTCAGCATCGTTGCGCTGCGCCAAATTCTGTTCGGCGGAAAGGACTAGCAAGAAGATCGAGTGGCATCCACACAACAAAGCCGGCGTAGGGTGGCGATATAGTACTACGACGGGCACCGCGCGCGCACTCGAGGACTTGTTTGGCGATTGCTTTCTCCGTCCGCCGGCCAGCCGGACGGACGCACCAATCCGTTGCTCTCCGCCACCAATCGTAAAGCAGATAGTACTACTGTACATGCCTAGTTGCCCGCCGGTCGTGCAGATTCCTTGGCCGGATCGACGGCGACCGCTTGAGCTTTAGCGCGGGAAAGCCGTATCTCAACCACCATTGGCGTCCAAGCAACCGATTCCTCCGTCTCGAAGCCGCTTAATCACCTCCAGGATCAAGCATCTATCTCACAGATACATAGATTATTGGTAATTAGCAGTAACGGAAAAGGGTTGAGCATACCCGTACGTTTAACTTACATCTTTTTTGTTTCTGCTTATCTGAGAGAGGAGGGACATGCGTATGTCTGCTTGTTGCTAGTCCGGCACGGCGATCGACGTCCAAGTGGCAGCTTCGCCGGCCGTCCAATCCACCCAACTTGTTACGTGGACGCATCACCGCGCGCATGACGACGGGTTGAAGAGTTGCTTCAACGCAAGTCCAAGCGGAAAGGAGCTCGTAAGCGTGGGCCGGTGTCGTGTGGATTAATTTTAGGGGATCGCGCGACTTCACCGCCTTTTTGACAAATCTATCGCACCGCGCCCGTTGATTCATGATTGCACTTCACAGCACGTACGCAAAGTGTGATGGTTATTTTTATGCACAAAATTAACGACGAGCCTTGGTTGCTTCTGTCTGAAGCAACAAGTTAGTAGAAACGGAACTGACGTAGTACGTGCCTCGTCATTCATCATTTTCGTACGAGAATCTCTCTCATTCGTGTCAGAGATGCTGATCGTAGATCTCCCTGTGCTTAGAAATGCACGGTGCGGATAAGCCTTTATTTACCCAGAAAGATGTGTGGATAAGCCTTCCTTTTTTGAAGTGTAGCACCTGCACCATACTACTGTATGTGAACCTTGCGTCCAAGGTTCCTCTGGCCACGCAGCGAATTCAGCAGTGAACCGTGCATGGAGCTGTCACGCAAGACGAAAGTGGGGCGACGGCCATGCGTGCGTGTATATGACCATTGCGCGGCGGGCACACGTTCATTGCAAGCACGACTGATGCCACTTGCTGAATTCGTTTCAGAGCGCTGGTACGACAGGCATTATTTCAGGTTTGAAGCAGTCCGAGGATCTCTTTCAGAGGCGGAGAAGCCAAGTCTTGGCCGCTACAACTTATAAGTATCGCGCGCGCTCGCTTTCGTGTGCTCCTGCCCGCTGCTGTTGCACTCAGGTGCGGTGGCAGGCCGTGTGTGGTGGTTGCAGGTGCAGCCGCGCGTTCTCTTCTCCGGGAGGGGCGAGGTCGTCGATCGGGGATGGACGGCGAGATGGGCGAGGACCTGCTGGCGGAGATCCTCGTCCGGCTGCCGCACAAGTCGCTGGCGCGGTTCCAGTGCGTCTCCACCACGTGGCGGGGCCTCATCGCCGCCGACTACCTCCGCCGGAGGCTGCCGCTCATCACGTCCGGCGTGCTGTTCCACGACGGCCCGCGGGACGGCGGGGGCGGGAGGCGGGCGTACACTTACGCGCGCGCGGCGGCGTCGCCGTCGTCGGGCGAGGACGGCGGCGGCGTGGCGGAGGCCGACGACATGTCCTTCTTCCCGTGCCACGCCACGTCCAGCATCATCGACGGCTGCAACGGCCTGCTGCTCTACTACGCGTCCTGCCCGGCGGCGTTCCACGTCGTGAACCCGACCACGCGGCGGTGGGCGGCGCTCCCGGAGCCCCGCAGGAAGACGCTGCTCTCCGTGCTGTCCTTCGACCCCTGCGCCTCCCCGCACTACAAGGTGGTCTGCTTCACCGGGTGGCTGCCCCGGGGCGCCTCCGTCGAGGTGTTCGACTCGGAGACCGGCGCGTGGGGCGAGCACGAGCTCGACTTCGGCCTCGACACCGACGCCATGTCGGCCACCATGCACTGCTTCGCCGGCGCCGTCCACGTGTTGGCATACTCGGGCCACGTCGTCCGCATCGACCTCGCCACCATGAGGTGCACGGTCACCGCGCTCCCGGCGCCCGTGAGCTACCGGGCACGCGCGGGCCACTGCCGCGGCCGGCTCCGGTACGCGTCCAGCGACGGATCGCGCCTCACGCTGTGGGAGCTGGTGGACGCGGGCAAGTCCGAGTGGGTGGCGAAGCACGAGCTCGGGGTCGGCGACCTCGTCTCCGGCGGCTCGTGCCACCCCGCTACCGCGACCTTTGTGTTCATGGCGTTCCACCCGGAGAGGGAGGTGGTGTACCTGTGGACGCCGTCGAAGCTCATCGCGTTCAACATGGAGCAGAGGCGCGTCGAGGAGGAGTGCGTGTTCGGGTCCGGGAAAGAAGACGCGCAGCTCATACAAATCTGGCTGTTTCCCTTCTCGCGCCATTTGGCCAGCTGCTTGGCCTGAGTGGCGATACCGCACGCCACACTGAGCAGCTGAGGATGTGATCGCCTCCAAGAATGTGGGTCCGTTTACTAGTCTACAGAAATGTAGTTGCGTCCAGCACCGCACAAAAAAGATACAGCAAAGTCCAAATATGGGATGCACGATACGATTATCATTTTCTATATTTGATTGATGCAAATGCTTGTTCTGTTATAGGGGAATCTATTTGTATTCTGTAATAACGGTCTTGTTCAATTACTTGCCTATTTGATATACTATATTCAATTTCTTACACTATTTAATTTGCCCATTTGACTAATTCCGATTTCTTATCATTTGTTAATCTGGCTAGATTTAGTGAGGGGAACCATTCTTGGCAAGAACCTCCAGATTTTATTCGTGTTGTTCTAGTAGATGATGTAACTGTGATTCCAGATCAATAAAAATCGCCATGATGGCTTTCCTAAAAAAAAGTATCATTTGTGTGCCCTCATATTTTCCCGTTAGCATCACATGTTGCATCTTTGTTTACTTAAAAGAAAATGCATCGATGTTGACCCTAAGGGCATCTTTAGCAAGCGCTTATCCTAAAAATTCAAAAGTCATCCCTTATCTCACTACCTTATAAATTTTAAGTGATTAATCGATTCTTAATGTATCAAGATCGCCTAAAACTTAAACCCCTCGAAAATAATTTTGTTGTCAATTCTCCCAAACGTTTGCTTAAATAACTAAAACAAATTCATCACATTTGCAAATCAAACATAAAAAATTCAAATGCACCACATCACAATGAACTACGAGCATAAATAAAGTTAATCAGGCCCATCAAACAACTAAACATAACCACAATGTGTCAAAAGACACTGAATGAACAAGTCCATTAAAAGAAACACCAAACACATGGTGGACCAAAAGCCATTGTAGTTCACAAGGGCATCATACACTAGCACCGTCACCGTCGACAGCACCATTGCTGCCGCCACCACCGCCAAACTTTGCCGAGATGTCCCCACGAGTTAACTCCCAATATTGTCTTTCATTCTCGTCCATCTTGATAAGATCCATCCACATGATAGCACATTCCTTGACCACCCTCTTGTTCATTTGCTCCTCGGCCGTCGATGCAAACTTTTGCTTCTCAATCTCAATCCTTTTCTTTGTTTCCTCGACCTCCATTGCAAGCCTTTTCACCTCAAGTTCTAGCTATTTTTCTTCCGCTTGCACCTTTCTCTCCCCCGGCTGCCGCCTTTGCCTTCCACTTCTCCTCCATCAACTTGATCTCAGAGCATCTATAGACGAACTACTCAAATGCTCCCTATACGCCTGGGCGGACGACCCGATCACTGATAGGTTACAAAATCTCGACCCAACCGCACCCCTCATACCGGCCGTGTACGTCTGGGCTGACCGGCACCCCTCATATTCATCCCATATCTGGGATAGATACGGGAAGGCCCGGACGCGCCAGAGTGCATCCGGCCCACCCGGACCCCACATATATTCGTCCCCATCCACATCCTGGACGAAACCCTAGCCCCTCCACTCCACTCCACTCCGCCACAAGCTCCGTTCCGGCGATCTCCGGCATGACAGGCAGCGAATCCGACTCCAAGATCTCCCAATCCATCGAGTGGGCCCTCGTCCCATGCGGACCCGGGGAGGGGATCGTCTCGTGATAATCCCCAAGTGCAAGGGATTGTCGTAGCACTTTTCAATGATGGAGGTGGTAAGTATGGAGTGTCGAACCCACAAGGAGCTAAAGGTAAGATTACTATTCTCTCAGGTCCTATCTGCCACCGATAGAAGCCTACGTACACCGAATGTTTGATTTATCTAGAAACAAGAAATAAATCTACGTTACATGTATAAAAGGATAGCTTTGCTAGAAACTAAAAAACTTTAAAAATAAAAGTCAGGTGTTGTCTAATAAAAGTACAATATAATCCAAATAGCGAGTGTGGAAAAGTGGTGGTAGACGAAATTGTCCCTAGGTAATTGGATATGAAACTAAAGTGATAATCATCTATTATTGTTTTTATGCGGGAAAGGCCTACGCTAACATGTAGGAAAATCCATTGACCACAAGTACTTATGATTGGAACTCTAGCAAGCATCCGCAAATACCAAAGATTCATTAAGGTAAAACCCAATTATATCATTAAGATCTAAGGTCCCCTTTAATCCCATATGCAACAACTCATGAACTGGGGTTTTGGTTTTAGTCACTCCAGCAACCCATCATAAGCAAATCGATCACATATTTCAACACCCTACAACGTGAATCCCACACATATGCACAAACGATGGGTACCATAGGAAGCACCATAATAACATACAATCAACAATAGCACATCACAATTAACCCATAGGACACAAATAATCTACTCAAACATAAAGATTCAAGAAACCATCATATAATAATCAATAACATCTAACACCATGTTCAAGTAGGGGATTACAACGGGTTGCAGGAGAGTGGACCGTTGAATAGAGGTGGAAGAATGTGATGGAGATGTCGGTGAAGATAGCGAAGGTGTTGGGAGAGGGCAAGAGAGAGCCCCTCTCCTTCTTCTTCCTCCATGCCCCCTAGATGGGGAGAGGTTTCCCCCTCTAGTCCTTGGCCTCCATGGAGCCAGAAAGCCCCTCCGAGATTGGATCTCTTCTCTCTCTTTTTCTCTCTGTTTTCTCTATGTTTGATACTGTTTCTGAGGCCAAGAATCATTTCTTTAATAGCAGGAGACCCGTAACTTTGACCGGGCTGATTTTTTTAACATGATTTTCCCCATAAATTAGCTTTCTTGTGGCCAAAGTAGAGCTCCGTCTGACTTATGGAGCTCCCACATGGGTGGGCCCTAGGGAACGCCTCTAGGCCGTGCGGCACCTTCGGGCACTGCCTTACGATGATTCCTTTGCCTAAAAATTCTATATAGTCCATAAAAAATTCACAAAAAAATTCAAATCGTTTCGGCTCCAGGAATAGACCTTTGGCTAGTCCAAATAAAAATAATATAAATTATTGCCAAAAGTATGTAAAAGTGATATGATAATAGCACGAAACAATTATAAATTATAGATACGTTTGAGACGTATCATCGGCATGGCTCTCCGTTGCTCCCGTGAGGAGTCCGCTTGACCACGGGCGGACTCGATCCGGTAGGAATCCATTGCGTCCTTGCAGATGTCGCTTGGGTCTGCCTCGAGGCGCGTGATCGCAGCCTAGCCGTACATGGTGTGATCCATTTGGTGCCCCAACCTGGGGTTGGCGGTACAAACCCTTTGCTGGTGTGTCCTCCCCGCGACGTTAGGCTCTGAGTCAGATGTAAACGCCTATGGCCTGGCGCAGCGGAGGTGAGGCCTGCCTGTCGTGTGTGGCGGAGGGCACAAGATGGCACTACAGCCCTGCGGCCAACGCTCGGAAGCGGAGTCGCACATCGCCGAAGAGGCAGAGCCGCAACGGGTGACCGACACGCATACCCCCTCACGACACAACGACGAGACCCACACGTCCTCTTCCATCGTTGATCTCACCTCTACCAGTGACGTCCAAGACATGGGCTCTGCTGAGGAAGAGTAGGGCATAGGAGAAGGCGACGCATCGTGTCCCATGTGGGTGATACGTCTCCAATGTATCTATAATTTATGAAGAATTCATGCCATGTTTACAATAATTTTATATGGTTTAGGTATGATTTGATTAGAACTAACTAATACGTCTCCAACGTATCTATAATTTTTGATTGTTCCATGCTATTATTGTCGGGGAAACGACACCTATGGGATCACTGGAATCCCTTCTACGGTTGGCGGGCGCGGGGTTGTGAGAAGAGCAGGTTTAGGAGCTAGAACAAAGATCGTTTACCCAGGTTCAGGCCGCGAGGATGTGTAATACCCTAGTCCTGCTTTGGTGTGTATTTTGGAGTGTTCTTGAGCTCTCGAACTAGCTACAGTGGCCGCGTAGTTCCAAAGAGCCGAATCGTCCTCCAGTATGCCTCGGGCCTCCTTTTATAGTCGAAAGGGGCTGCCACAGTGGCATACAGGAGGTGGAAAGGTCCACAGTATCGTGAGCTTATCGCCCGTATTACAGGACAAGACGCATTTAATTCATCACTTAGGTGTCCCCTTGCTTTATTAGGGATGGGAATGGGGCCCGTCCCGTCCGTCGCCGCCCCGCCTTGCTTCGACACGCGCCTGGGCCAGCAATGCGTGCGGTGCCATGTAGGCAGGCAGGCAGCTGAGGTGGCGCGGTGGTAGGGTCTTCACGAAGATCTGCATGCCACCACGCAGGTGCTTGCTGAGTTGGCTTGGAAGCCGCATGACGCCACGCAGGTGCTTGCCCAACTGGTTGGGCTGGCAGCTGCATGGGAACGGCGGTGGAGTCTTGGTAGGCATGGGTCCGGTCGCAGCCCCACCAATGTCCTCGGCAAGGGTCTTGCCGGGGCCCCGGCAAGGGTCTTGCCGCGGCGTCGTAGTCGTCCCCGGCAAGGATCTCGCCCGGGGCCTTGTTGCTTTCCTCGGCAAGGGCCTTGCCGAGGGTCGTCGTCTTCTAACCCTCATCTAATCTTGTGTATCTATGATCTTGACAAAGATCTGCATGCCACCATGGAGGCGCCTCCCGAGCCTTCGTCCCATCGTGGTTGGTTATGTTGGAAGCCGTGGGCTCAAGGGTGGTGCGCCCCGCTGGTGTTGGGCGAGCTGCCCCAGCAAGGCTCTTGCCGGGGCTGCTGAGGCTGCCCCGGCAAGGGTCTTGCCGGGGGAACCTACTTCTTCCCTCTTCTCTTTGTGTTCTTGGTCTTGGCGTTGTTTTAGTTGGCCTTGTGCTTCGGCCTCCCTCCCTTGCCATGTTAGGTGTGACCGCAGGCGCGACTCTGACTGCCCATGCACAAGTAAGGGGTACAAAGGAGAGCCCCTATCTTTGTACACCGACAGGAGCCCCCGGGCCCGGGCCACACATAAGCGCGACACGTTGTTGGGCTGGGCCCAGAACAGTGCGCGGGTAGGCGGGGCCGAATCCTTCTTACTGCAGTAGCTTTTTCGCTCGCTGTTCTCCCCCACGACCCATGTTGAATGCGTGAAGTGGGGGTTGTGCGTAGGGCGATCGTGGCCTGCTCGCGTCATCCCACGGGCCAAACAGTAAAGAGGCGGTCCGCGTTTTACTTATAAAATAGAGGAAGCCGCAGAGGCGCAACTCATTTACTAAGTGGACCTGGGGCGTGGTCATTATGATTCCCACGCCCTCCTGATCACGGGGCGCGAAACGGTCGCTCCACTTGCAATTCGAGCCCTGACTCATTCACCATGTGTCCCCCATGCGTCAGAAGGGAAGGCGGCGGACACAGGACGCGTGGGTTTCTACGCCGGGGCGGGGGCCGGGCATCGCTGATTGGGGCCGCGGGTCGGTCCGGATTCCTTGCGCCCCCAGATGGCCGGACTGGTTGAGCGGGGCGGCTGAGTCCCGACCCCGTCCCTTTATAAGAAGGGGAGGGGGCGGCATCCCTCAATCCTTCATCACCCATCTCTTCCCATCTTGGCTCCTTTCTTTCCTCTACTATGGCGGGAGGGCGCGGTGGTGCTTCCACGGTAGCGTCGAGGGTTTCCGCTCGACAGCGCGCCCCTCCTCCGCAAGAGCTCGTGGTGGCGGAGCCTTCCATGAGAGGAAGGGGGAGGGGGTGAGGGCGAGGTCGTCATGGTGCTCGGGGAAGAGGAGGATGGGGCGGCGCGTCGGCCTCGCCTCCACCAGCTGCCCCTCCTCCGATGGAGGGCCACGTCGGGGATCAGCCTCGTGAGTTCTTCATCAGGCTGCACTGGCCGGTGCGCCGCCGTCTTCGCCATCCCACTCCATCTGCTCGGGAGATGGAGCTCGACCCGCCGTAGACCGTGAGGTTGCACATGAGGGGCTGCGGAAACGACGGCACGCGGGTCAACGTCGACTTCCCCGCCCCTCACATCATGTATCTTCGTCGCGGATGGAAGACCTTCGCTCGCATCCATAGCCCGACGGAGGGGCTCGTTCTCTACTTCAAATTAATGGAGAATGGCCTACTCTCCGTCAAGGTTTTTGGGGACATGGGAACTCGCCTAAAGTGCTGCGTGGAGAGCTCCTCCGATGATGAAGATTCTTCCTCGAGCGAGAGTGACGAGGAGGATAGCGATAGTGACGACGAGGGTAGAAGGCGGGAGGATGACGGGTCCAAGGCGATGCCAGCAGCACCTCCATCTGCATCGCCAGCTCCTTGAACTTCTCGGGGTCGCCTCCTTGGGCGGCTAGTTTGGGAGGACGAAGAAGGGGGTGGTGGGCCGTCAAGTCGGAGTACGCGGGCACTGACGCCTTCATCGCATATTGCCGGCCCGCTGCCTCATCTTCCAGCTCTTCTCCCGTCATCATCATCACCAGCCTCTCTTTGGGGCGGCCGCCGGGATGTTCTCCTGGCGCCTTCTGCTGCTCGTGCCTCGCCTAGGCATTCTTTTTGCCCTCCCGTTATCTTCTTCCGTTTCCTGAGGAGAGGGACAAGAAAGGGATTACGGGCACCTTATCTCTTTTTAGTCTTTAAGCCTATGGGCCTTTGTAAAATTTAAATCTTGTAATCCCTTGGCTCACGCCTGCATTCTGTATGAACTGTACCTGTTTGGAACGTATTAATGAAAAAGGAGGATTGCCGGGTTCTTTGTGCGTGAGCGAGACCCACTCCAAGGAGAGAATCCTTGTTATTTTTAAGATAAACATTGACGCCGGCAACAGGCCTTGCCATTTCCCTACTTCAATCATGACCACACTCACGCTTTTGGCGGAGGCAGGAGTGAAATAGGTCTAGGCCTCTCGTTTACTTCCTTGCTACCGCACTAAACCAAGTTCTGGCCCAGGGAATAATTCTTGGGTACAGGAAAAGGGGAGCACGGTGGTCTAGGAATAAACGAGGTTTCATACATCCCAATTACGTACTAGAATGCATACTAGGGGATAAAATACTTATCTGGTTCAGCAGCCCTCGGCAACCTTGGCTTGTTGCGGTCGGACCTTTGGGTCTGCAGCCCCCGGCAACCTTGGCTTGCCGGGGTCGGGAGGTCGGCCTGTCCTCTTTCCTCCAAACAGCCCAGCAGAGATGTTCATGCATCCTGTGAACCTAAAAAGGACGGGAAATAACAGAAGGACGCATACTCGACCTCATATGCTTGGGGTTAGTCGCCGCTAAGCACTATCAACCCTAACCGAGGGAGGGACTCAATCTAGCATGCATGCTAAAACTTAGGGCGCTAGCGCTTCATTTATTTATGCACAGGGTCTGCGCCTGGCTTTAGGGATGAAAAAAAGCTCGAAGCTCGCGAGCTAAATGAGCAGCTCGTGACTCGGCTCGAGTCGACTCGAACTCGAAGAATAACGAGCCGAGCCGAGCTTTAGTTTAAGATCGTTTACAGACCAAGTTAAACGAGCCGATCTCACGAGTACTCGTGTAACTCATTAGGCTCGGTAAAAAAATCAGTGTTTTTTAGGGGTAGTAAAATACAACCACTAATCACCTTGCGTCCCAGCACAAGGCCCAACCGGTCAAGGCCGAGCCACCCAGGAGACTCACACGTACATGACCACATATGCACATGCTAAATTCTCAGTTGATCTTTTTATCATATTTGTAAGGTCTGATGTTCATATCTTTAACGAGCTTAACAAGCTAAATGAGCCAACTCGCGAGTTATACGAGTCGAGCCAATCTTGAATTTGAGCTTGTTATAGTAACGAGTCGAGTCGAGCTAGCTCGTTAATGAAACGAGCTTTAGCGAGTCGAGTCGAGCTGGCTCGACTCGGCTCGAATTCCACCCCTACCTGGCTTTGTACAAAGGGTTACATGCCTTGTCGGCAAGGCTTGTACAAAAGGGTGGCTTGCCGGGAGGCCCGGCAACCGCGCCTTATGGGTAAAACTTGCAAAGATGTTCGATGTTCCAGGAGTTGCTCACTGGAACACCGTCTTCGGTCTCCGGGCGGACTGCGCCAGGCCTGGTGACTCGTATTACCCGATAAGGGCCTTCCCACTTCGGCGTCAACTTGTTGGAATTCTTGGCCGACTGAACGCGCCGAAGAACAAGGTCGCCTTCCTCAAAGCTTCGGGCATGAACCTTCCGGCTATGATAGCAGCGCAAGGCTTGCTGGTAGCGTGCTGCTCGCACAGCCTCCCGAAGACGATCTTCCTCGAGGAGCGTTGCGTCATCTTGCCGCAATTGCTCTTGCTCAAGCTCATCATAAGCGAGCACTCGTGGTGACCCGTATGTGAGTTCTGTGGGGAGAACTACTTCTGCCCCGTAAACGAGGGAGAAGGGTGTCTGGCTGGTGGCTCGATTTGGTGTCGTTCTGATTGACCAATGAACCACCGGCAATTCGTCAATCCAGCGTCTTACGTACTTGTGCAGCCTGTCAAAAGTCTTCGTTCGGAGGCCTCACAACACTTCTGCATTGGCTCTCTCAGCTTGGCCGTTGCTACGTGGATGTGTAACAGAGGCAAAACAGACCTTGCTGCCGAGGTACTGGATGTATTGCATGAAGGTGCGGCTCGTGAACTGCGTGCCGTTGTCGGTGATGACTCTGTTTGGCATGCCAAAACGGCAGACTAGCCCCTTGAAGAACTTGACGGCTGATTGTGCTGTCACCTTTCTCACTGCTTCCACCTCCGGCCACTTTGTGAACTTGTCGATTGCGACGTACAAGTACTCAAAGCCCCCGACGGCACGGGGAAAGGGGCCCAGTATGTCGAGTCCCCAGACCGAAAATGGCCAGGAAAGAGGGATGGTTTGGAGAGCTTGGGCTGGTTGATGAAGCTTCTTCGAATGGAACTGGCACGCTTCACACTTGGCTACTAGTGCAGCCGCATCCTGGAGGGCTGTGGGCCAGAAGAATCCTTGCCGGAATGCTTTGCCGGCAAGGGCTCTCGACCCTAGGTGGGAGCCACATATGCCTCCGTGTATCTCCGCCAACAGCTCCAGTCCTTCCTCCCGGGGAATGCACTTCAATTTCACACCATTCGGCCTTTTTCTGTACAGAACGTCACCGACGAACTGATACATGACAGACCGACGGGCTACTTTCTTTGCTTCTTCCTGCTCCTCAGGAAGCTCCCCTGTTTGGAGAAATTGAACGGTATGTTGCGCCCATGCCGGAGCCTGAGGTTCGACGACAAGGACTAAAGGCATCTCTTCTGCCGTGGGAGCGGTTGCCTCTACGGCCAGGGCTTGACGCCGTGCCGGAGTCTGTTGTCCCACGACAGGTTCAGTGTCTCCGGCAATATCTTTGCCGGCGGCTCCGGGGAGCTCGGTGGGAAAGTACTTGCTGGGTCCTGATTTCCTCTGCTTGTTCTGCTCTGTTGATGGCTCAACGGATGGATGAGTTAATCGAAGCATAAAAGTACCTGGTTCCATAGGTAGTTTGAGGGCAGCACGTTTTGACAAGTAGTCGGCGATGCCGTTCGCCAACCGGGGAAGATGCTCCGCTTGTATACCGTCAAAATGACCCTCTAGCTTCCTCACTTCATCCGCGTAGGCCTCCATCAATGGACTTTGATAATCCTTATTAACTTGCTTGACCACAAGCTGCGAATCACCCCTGACGATGAGTTTCTTGATTCCGAGGTCTGCCGCGATCCTGAGACCGGCAAGCAGCCCCTCGTACTCGGCAGTGTTGTTCGTCGACATCTCCCTCGGGAAGTGCATCTGGACCACATACTTGAGGTTCTCTCCGGTGGGTGCCATGAGCAGGACACCGGCACCGGCGCCTTGCAGCGAGAAAGCCCCATCAAAGTACATAATCCAGTCATGAGTTGTTTCTTGCCGGGGAGAGTGGTCTCCTGGATCTCTTCATCAGGCGTCGAGGTCCATTCTGCAATGAACTCCACCAAGACTCTATTCTGGATTGTCGAAGTGCTCTCAAACTTCAAACCGAAACTTGATAGCTCCAAGGCCCACTCCACAATCCTCCCGGTCGCGTCTGGGTTATGTAATATCCGTTGCAATGGGAGGCGAGTGACGACGGTGATCTCGTGTGCTTGGAAGTAATGACGCAGCTTCCTCGAGGCCATAAGGAGGCCGAAGAGCAGTTTCTGCACATCGGAGTACCTTGATCTAGCCCCCTGAAAGAGGGAGCTAACAAAGTAGAGCGGGTTCTGCATCATCTTCTTCTTCGGCACCACTTCAGTTGGTTGTGTCACCTTTGCCCTAGTGGCGTCAGGCTCTGTTGTCGCTATCACTTCCTCGTCGACCTCTCTCTGCGCCACTAGCGCAGCACTGACCACTTGATTCATTGCCGCTAGATACAGCAACAACGGCTCTTGTGGTTTAGGCGCAACTAGTATTGGTGTAGAGGAGAGGTATTTTTTTAAATCCTGCAGCGCTGCTTCGGCTTCTGGGGTCCATTCCATTGGGCCCGCCTTTTTCAAAACCTTGAAAAAGGGAAGGGCGCGCTCGGCAGACTTGGAGATGAATCTTCTCATGGCGGCAACGCAGTCAACAAGCCGACGCACATCCTTGATCCGCCTGGGCGCCTCAATCTGCTCAATGACCTTGATCTTGTCCGGGTTCGCCTCGATCCCGCGTTGCGACACAAAGAACCCGAGAAGCTTGCCGGACGGAACGCCGAAGACACACTTCTCAGGGTTCAGCTTGAGGTTGATTTTGCGCAGGTTCACAAACGTCTCTTCTAAATCTGATATGAGTGTTGCTCTGTCCTTGGTTTTGACCACTATGTCATCCATATAAGCTTCCATATTTCTATGCAGCTGGGGTTCAAAACCAATCTGGACCGCTGTCGCAAACGTTGAGCCAGCACTCTTCAACCCGAAAGGCATCTGTATAAAACAATACGTACCACATGGGGTGATGAACGCCGTCTTCTCTTCATCGTCTCTTGCCATGAAGATTTGGTGGTACCCTGAGTAAGCGTCAAGGAATGATAACATGTCACACCAGCCGTGGAATCTACAATCTGGTCGATGCGCGGCAACGGGAAAGGATCTTTTGGGCAAGCCTTATTGATGTCTGTGTAGTCAATACACAGCCTCCACTTCCCATTCGCCTTGCGCACTACCACCGGATTGGCCAGCCACGTTGGGTGGAGCACTCCTCTCATTAAGCCTTCCGCTTCCAGTTTCTTGATCTCCTCTGTGATGAACTCTTGCCGTTCCAAAGCTTGCTTTCTGACCTTCTGCTTGACGGGTCGTGCATGAGGGCAGACAACAAGGTGGTGCTCAATCACCTCCCTGGGAAGGCCGGGGATGTCGGATGCTTGCCACGCAAACACATCGACATTCGCCCGCAGGAAGGTGACGAGCGCGCCTTCCTATTTGCCGTCGAGGGTGGAGCTTATGGTGAAAGCCCCCCCTCCCCCGTGTCATCCTCTTTGACGGACACCTTCTTGGTCTCTGGTGGCATAGCTCTGGACTTCTTGCTCTTGCCGGTGGAGCTCTCTAGCACGTCCTCGACGGGAGCACTACACTTCGAAGAGGTGCGCTTGCCGGAGTGGGTTCGAGAGGTCTTGCCGGTCTTCTTCCCTCCCGGGGCTTCAGCGGCAGGAGCAAGTGCCTTGGCAGCAGTTGCGGCAACTGCCTCCTGGTAGAGCTGGTTGGCGCAGATCAGCGCGTCTTTCTTGTCGGAGGGGACGGTGATGATAGTCATCGGCCCTGGCATCTTCAGCGTGTTATAGGCGTAATGTGACGCCGCCATGAACTTGGCCAGCGCTGGGCGGCTAAGGATCCCGTTGTAAGGTAAGGGGATCTTGGCAACATTAAAGACAATCCTCTCCGTCCTGTAGTTCAAATCGCTTCCAAACGTCACGGGCAGCGTGACCTTTCCCTTTGGCTGGCTTCTTCCTGGATTGACCCCCTAAAACGTGCCCGTTTCTTCAAGGTCCCCGCCGGGAATCTGTAGCCTCTTGATCACAGCGGGCGAGATCAAGTTCAGGCTGGCCCCGCCATCAACTAGCATCTTTGTCACCTTGAGATTGCGTATCGTTGGTGAGACCAACAACGGCAAACACCCGACCGCAGTTGTGCGATCAGGATGATCCTCGGTGTCAAAAATGATAGGCGTGCTGGACCACTTCAGCGGCTTCTGGGCATCAAACGATGGTTCTGCTTCTGTAATCTCACGCGCCCATTGCTTGAGCTAGCGGTGAGAGGTATGCAGAGAAGCACCACCGTCGATGCACATGGCCTCCGTAGCCTTCTAGAACTCTTGCTCGCCGGACTCGTCGTCCTCATCATGATCATCATCTTCTTGCTTCTTGTCACGGCCCCGGGCGGGCCTCTCTTGTTGGTTATCTTTTCCGCGGTGACTTCCTTGGCCGCCACGCTTCTTGCCGGATCCCTCGGCACCATCCTGACCCTTCTCCTTGTCCCGCCTCTTGTATTCAGCTTTTTGCTTCTCGGCAAGCAGCTCGACTTGTCGGCAGTTCTGGAGGTCGTGGCCCTTGGTGTGATGGATCTTGTAGTATTGCTTGTCGGAGCTTCCTGGCTTGTCGGCAGCCGTCAAGGCTCGGCAGGAGGCACACCCGGCAATCTCCTTGCCGGGGTCATCTGCCTTGGTCTTCTTGGCGGCGCTGGCGTCGTCGGATCCCTCAACGGCAAGCACGGCTTTACCCTTACGCTTCCTATTGCGGCGCCGACCCTTTTTTGCCAGGGCGGCAACGTCTTTGTCTGAGGAGTCGGTTTCCATGCCGGCATCTTCGCCGGGGTACTTCCTCCCCTCTTCAGCTCGAGCACACCTGTCGGCCAGAACGTAGAGTTCTGCCACATCCTTCACCTTGTTCATCGCCAGCTCTTCGCACATTCTGATGGAATGCGCTGATGATGGTGGCGGGGTGAACGTTCGGGATGTTGTACTGCACTCGGCTGAACCTCTGTATGTACGTGTGCAGGCTTTCGCCTTCTTTCTGGGGGATGACATGCAAGTCGCTTGCCTGGCCATGAGCTTGGTGGCCTCCCGTAAAGGCGCCAACAAACTCGTGGCACAAATCCGACCAGGAAGAGATAGAATCTACTGGCAAGTGCTTCAACCATGACATAACGTTGGGTTTGAGTGCCAACGGAAAGTAATTGGCAAGCACCTTGTCGTCGCAAGCTCCTGCAGCTTGCATCACGATGGTGTATATGCAGAGGAACTCTGATGGGTGAGTCTGGCCGTTGTACTTTTCGCCAACGTCAGGCTTGAATGTGCGGTCAGTAGGCCACTGGAACTGCCGCAGCTCACGGGTAAAGGCCGGACAACCTACCTCGTAAGGTAAGCCCCCGGGGCCTCCCGGTGCTGGGTGGTCCATAGTGGGTCCTGCTCGCCTGTCCGACTAGTGGCGCGCTTCACGCCGGCACTTGATGGTGGTTCGAGCGTCTTCATGGGTTCGCTCCCGAAGAACTTGGCGTTGGTCGCGGTGGGTCCGTGGGTCGGACGACGCTTTGGAAATGTTATCACACGCATCGTCGCGACGGACCGGCGCCCGCGGCACCTGGCGAGGAGGAGGAGAATGCACTGTGGCTGCAGTGCCTCCGGTCCTTCCTCCACTGGCGCGTGGTGCTTCGACGGAGCGCCGGCCTGAGGGCCCTAATAGTCGCGGCTCGTCCTTGTTGGCAATGCTGACGAGGCTCCGGATGGTGGTTCTCCACTTGTCGAGCTTCCCCGCAGTAGGAGGGAAGTCAAGGAGCAACTGTGTGCGCGCTAAGGCCTCTGCCGGCGTCGGCGGCGGCGAGACCTGCGTGGATCGTGACGCGCTCCGACTTCTAACCATGTTAGAAGGAGCTCTATCACGGTCCTGCGGCTGCATGCCGTCTTTGCCGGCGCCTCGGCGAGCGTGCTGGTCTTCTGCGTCCCGCGAATGGTGCACGGGACTCTTCGCGCGGCGGCGCCCTGGGTCATCAGGGTGGCGACGCCGTTCACCATGCGCAGCCTGAGAGGAGCGCGCTGTTGGCGCCGGCGTGGCGTTTTGGAGGTCGCCGCGCCGCCCTTGGAGGGTCCCGCGCCGCCTGCGGGGGGTCCGGCTCCGTCTTTGGACTTGGTGGCATGCGGCTCGTCGTTCTGCGCATGAACGACACCGCTCGCCATGCTTCGACTGCTAGAGCGACGTGGGGGGTCGTGGGCCGCGCCTCGGCTTCCATCCGCAACCACCCCGTCACCCGCTCCCACTGGCACGGGCCGTTCGGCTCCAGATGAACCGATCACTGTGATCGTCTTCTTCTTGGGAGCCATGGCGATGAAAAACTGCTGAACCGGCGCTAAACCAGATTATCACAACTACGCCCCCTACCCGGCGCGCCAAAGATGTCGGGGAAACAATACCTATGGGATCACTGGAATCCCTTCTACGGTTGGAGGGCGCGGGGTCGTGAGAAGAGCAGGTTTAGGAGCTAGCACAAAGATCGTTTACCCAGGTTCGGGCCGCGAGGATGCGTAGTACCCTAGTCCTGCTTTGGTGTGTATTTCAGAGTGTTCTTGAGCTCTCGAACTAGCTACGGTGGCCGCGTAGTCCCAAAGAGCCGAATCGTCCTCCAGTATGCCTCGGGCCTCCTTTTATAGTCGAAAGGGGCTACCACAGTGGCATACAGGAGGTGGAAAGGTCCACAGTATCGTGAGCTTATCGCCCGTATTACAGGACAAGACGCATTTAATGCATCGCTTAGGTGTCCCCTTGCTTTATTGGGGACGGGAATGGGGCCCGTCCCGTCCGTCGCCTCCCCGCCTTGCTTTGACACGCGCCCGGGCCAACGATGCGTGCGGTGCCATGTAGGTAGGCAGACAGCTGAGGTGGCGCGGTGGTAGGGTCTTCACGAAGATCTGCATGCCACCACGCAGGTGCTTGCTGAGTTAGCTTGGAAGCCGCATGACGCCACGCAGGTGCTTGCCCAACTGGTTGGGCTGGCAGCTGCATGGGAACGGCGATGGAGTCTTGGTAGGCGTGGGTCCGGTTGTGGCCCCACCAATGTCCTCGGCAAGGTACTTGCCGGGGCCCCGACAAGCGTCTTGCCGCGACGTCGTAGTCGTCCCCGGCAACGATCTCGCCGGGGGCCTTGTTGCTTTCCTCGTCAAGGGCCTTGCCGAGGGTCATCGTCTTCTAACCCTCATCTAATCTTGTGTATCTATGATCTTGACAAAGATCTGCATGCCACCATGGAGGCGCCTCCCGAGCCTTCATCCCATCGTGGTTGGTTATGTTGGAAGCCGTGGGCTCAAGGGTGGTGCGCCCCGCTGGTGCAGGGCGAGCTGCCCCGGCAAGGCTCTTGCCGGGGCTGTTGAGGCTGCCCCGGCAAGGGTCTTGCCGGGGGAACCTGCTTCGTCCCTCTGCTCTTTGTGTTCTTGGTCTTGGCATTGTTTTAGTTGGCCTTGTGCTTCGGCCTCCCTCCCTTGCCATGTTAGGTGTGGCCGCAGGCGCGGCTCTGACTGCCCGTGCACAAGTAAGGGGTACAAAGGAGAGCCCCTATCTTTGTACACCGACAATTATATTATCTGTTTTGGATGTTTTATATGCATTAATATGCTATTTTATATTATTTTTGGGACTAACGTATTAACCTAGATCCCAGTGCCAGTTTCTGTTTTTTCCTTTTTTTTAGTTTCACAAAAAAGGAATATCAAATGGAGTCCAAACAGAATAAAACTTTCGCGATGATTTTTCTTGGACCAGAAGACACCCAGAAGACTTGGGGAGAGGGCCAGAAGAGTCCCAAGGACTCCACAAGCCCTCAGGGCGCGCCCTAGGGGGGCGTCCCCCTGGCTTGTGGGCCCCTCGGGAGTCCACCGACCTCCATCTTAGCTCTATAAATCCTGAAATATTCCCAAACCACCAGAAGCGTCCACCAAAATACTTTTCCACCGCCGCAAGCCTCTGACCTCGTGAGATCCCATCTTGGGACCTTTTCCGGCGATCTGCCGAAGGGGGATTCAATCACGGAGAGCTTCTACATCAACCCTATTGCCCTTCCGATGAAGCGTGAGTAGTTTACCATAGATCTACGGGTCCATAGCTAGTAGCTAGATGGCTTCTTCTCTCTCTTTGATCTTCAATACAATGTTCTCCTCGATGTTCTTGGAGTTCTATCCGATGTAATATTCTTTTGCGATGTGTTTATCGAGATCCGATGAATTGTGGATTTATGATCAGATTATCTATGAATATTATTTGAGTCTTTTCTGAACTCTTTTATGACTGATTAAATATCTTTGTATTTCTCTTTGAATTATCGGTATAGTTTGGCCAACTAGATTGGTTTTCTTTGCAGTGAGAGAGGTGCTTAGTTTTGGGTTCAATCTTGCAGTGTCCTCACCCAGTGACAGTAGGGGTAGCGAGGGACGTATTGTATTGTTGCCATCAAGGATAAAAAATAGGGTTTTCGTCATATTGCTTGAGTTTATCCCTCTACATCATGTCATCTTACTTAAAGCATTGCTCTGTTCTTATGAACTTAATACTCTAGATGCAGGCACGAGTCGGTCGATGTGTTGAGTAATAGTAGTAGATGCAGAATCGTTTCGGTCTACTTGACATGGACGTGATGCCTATATTCATAATCATTGCCTTGGATATCGTCATAACTTTGCGCTTTTATATCAATTGCTCGACAGTAATTGGTTCACCCACTGTTTTCTTTCAAGAGAGAAGCCTCTAGTGAAACCTATGGCCCCCGGTTCTATTTTCCATCATATATTTTCAGATCTATAAACCAAAAACCCAAAAAATACCTCGCTGAGTTTTATTTGCTTTTATTTTGTTTTACATTTTAGTAATCTTTTATATCTATCTCTATCAGATCTCATCCTTGCAAGTGACTCTGATGGGATTGACAACCCCTTTATCGCGTTGGGTGCAAGTGTTTGATTGTTTTTGCTGGTGCATAGATTGGAGACTTGCTTGTACCTCCTACTGGATTTATACCTTGGTGCTCAAACTGAGGGAAATACTTATATCTACTTTGCTGCATCACCCTTTCCTCTTCAAGGGAAAAACCAACGCAAGCTCAAGAAGTAGCAGGAAGAATTTCTGGCGCCATTGCCAGGGAGGTTCTACATCAAGCCTACCAAGTACCCACCACTCTCATCTCTTGCATTACATTATTTGCCGTTTGCCTCTCGTTTTCCTCTCCCCCACTTCTAAAACGTTTTGAGAAAATCAGAAAAATATTTGCCTTTTTATTCGCCCTTCTTCCGTTTGTCTTTTCGTTTGCTTTTTTGCTCGCGTGCTAGATTGCTTGCTTTGTCACGACGTCTCAAGAAAATACCAAGTTGTGTGATTTTTTCTAATACTAATAATAATGATTTTATTAGTACTCCGATTGCTCCCGCCACTAGTGCGGAATCTTATGATATTAATGCCGCTTTGTTGAATCTTGTTATGAAAGATCAATTTTCTGGCCTTCCTAGTGAAGATGCCGCATCCCATCCAAATACTTTGGTTGAGCTGTATGATATACAAAATAAAAAATATGTAGATAATGGTATTGTTAAATTGAAGCTATTCCCGTTCTCTCTATGAGATCGTCCTAAAACTTGGTTTTCATCTTTGCCTAAAAATAGTATTGATTCATGGAACAAGTGTAAAGATGCATTTATTTCCAAGTATTTTCCTCCCGCTAAGATCATCTCCCTTAGGAACGATATACTGAATTTTAAGCAACTTGATCATGAACATGTTGCACAATCTTGGGAGAGGATGAAATTGATGATAAGAAATTGCCCTACTCATGGTTTAAGTTTATGGATGATCATGCAAAAAAATTATGCCGAACTGAATTTTGCATCTAGAAATCTTTTAGATTCCACCGCGGGAGGTACTTTTATGGAAATTACATTAGGATAAGCTACTAAACTCCTAGATAATGTTAGGGCTAATTACTCTCAGTGGCATACCGAAAGATCTTCCACTAGTAAAAAAGTGCATGTGATTGAAGAAATTAATACTTTGAGTGGAAAGATGGATGAACTTATGAAATTGATTGCTAGTAAGAGTGCTCCTATTGATCCCAATGATATGCCTTTGTCTACTTCTATTGAGAACAATAATGAATCTATGGATGTGAATTTTGTTGGAAGGAACAATTTTGGTAATAACGCTTATAGAGGTAATTTCAACCCTAGGCCGTTTCCTAGTAATTCCTCTAATCATTATGGTAATTCCTACAACAATTATTATGGAAATTATAATAAAATACCCTCTGATCTTGAGAACAATATTAAAGATTTCATTAATTCCCAAGAAGCTTTCAATGCTACGGTTGAAGAAAAATTGCTCAAGATTGATGATTTGGCTAGGAACGTTGATAGAATTTCTCTTGAGATTGATTCTTTGAAGATTAGATCTATGCCACCCAAGCATGATATTAATGAATCTCTGAAAGCTATTAAAATTTCTATTGATGAGTGTAAAGAAAGAACCGTTAGGATGCGTGGTAAGCGAGATTGGTTTGTAAAAGCGTGTTCTTCTATTTCTAGTGATAATAATGATGAAGATCCTAAAGTTCTTGATGTGACTCCTATTGAATCTTTGTTTGATAAGAAAAATCTTGATAAAGATGGGACTGGAGATGAGTCAACTTTAGTTAGAAGGCGTCCCAATGATTTGGAGTTTATAGATCTTAATGAAAAAAATGATAAAAGTGGGATTGGAGAGGTCAAAACTTTAAGTAGCAATGAACCCACTCTTTTGGATTTCAAGGACTTTAATTATGATAATTGTTATTTGATAGATTGTATTTCCTTGTTGCAATCCATGTTGAATTCTCCTCATGCTTATAATCAAAATAAAGCTTTTACTAATCATATCGTTGATGCTATGATGAAATCTTTTGAAGAAAAACTTGAGTTGGAAGTTTCGATCCCTAGAAAGCTTTATGATGAGTGGGAACCTACTATTAAGATTAAAATTAAAGATTATGAGTGCCATGCTTTGTGTGATTTGGGTGCTAGCGTTTCCACGATTCCAAAAACTTTATGTGATGTACTAGGTTTTCGTGAATTTGATGATTGTTCTTTGAATTTGCATCTAGCGGATTCCACTAGTAAGAAACCTATGGGAAGGATTAATGATGTTCTCATTGTTGCAAATAGGAATTATGTGCCTGTAGATTTCATTGTGCTTGATATAGATTGCAATCCGACATGTCCTATTATTCTTTATAGACCTTTCCTTAGAACGATTGGTGCAATTATTGATATGAAAGAAGGAAACATTAGATTTCAATTTTCGTTAAGGAAGGGCATGAAACACTTCCCAAGAAAGAAAATTAAGTTTCCATATGAATCTATTATGAGGGCTACTTATGGATTCAATACCAAAGATGACAATACCTAGATCTATTGCAACATGCCTAGCTAGGGGCGTTAAACAATAGCGCTTGTTGGGAGGCAACCCAATTTTATTTTTATGTTTTTTGTTTTTGGTCCCGTTCTTCAATAAATACACATTATTACCTCTGTAGTAATTGTTTTTTGGTGTTTTTAGTTAGTGTTTGAGCCAAGTAAAGCTTTTGGGATACTTTGTCATATCGTTGATTTGATCTTGTTGAAAAACAGAAACTTTTGCGCTTATTGCCAGAATTTTAAAGAATCACAGAAACGTGCTTTTGATCTGAATTTTTTACACAAGATTGATATATTAATTTCCTATGTTGTCCTAAGTTTGAAGAATTTTTGGAGTTATAGAAGTATACGTAATTTCCAGATTACTACAGACTGTTCTGTTTTTGACAGATTCTGTTTTCTATGTGTTGTTTGCTTATTTTGATGAATCTATGGGTAGTATCGGGGGGTATGAACAATGGAGAAGTTGGGATACATTAGATATTACACCAATATAAATAAAGAATTAGTTCACAACAGTACCAAAAGTGGTGATTTATATTTTTATACTAACGGATCTCATGAGTTTTCTGTTGAGTTTTGTGTTGAGTTTTGTGTTGTGAAGTTTTCAAGTTTTGGGTAAAGTTTTGATGGACTATGGCATAAGGAGTGGCAAGAGCCTAAGCTTGGGGATCCCCAAGGCACCTCAAGGTAATATTAAAGGACAGCCAAGCATCTAAGCTTGAGGATGCCCCGGATGGCATCCCCTCTTTCGTCTTCGATCCATCGGTAAATTTACTTGAGGCTATATTTTTATTCACCACATGATATGTGTTTTGCTTGGAGCGTCTTGTATGATATGAGTCTTTGCTTTTTAGTTTGCCACAATCATCCTTGCTGTACATACCTTTTGAGATGGACACACATGAATCGTGAATTTATTAGAATACTCTATGTGCTTAACTTATATCTTTTGAGCTAGGCAATTTGCTCTAGTGCTTCACTTATATCTTTTTAGAGCACGACAGTGGCTTTATTTTTTTAGAAATTATTGAACTCTCATGCTTCACTTATATTATTTTGAGAGTCTCTAAACAGCATGGTAATTTGCTTAGGTTATGAATTTAGTCCTAATATGATGGGCATCCAAGAGGGATATAATAAAAACTTTCAGATAAAGAGCATTGAATACTATGAGAAGTTTGATTCCTTGCATTTGTTTTGAGATATAAAGATGGTGATATTAGAGTCATGCTAGTGAGTAATTGTGGATTCATAGAAATACTTGTGTTAAAAGTTTGTGATTCCCGTAGCATGCACGTACGGTGAACCATTATGTGATGAAGTCGGAGCATGATTTATTTTTTGATTGCCATCCTTTGTGTGGAGGTCGGGATCACGCCATGGTTAACTCCTACCAACCCTCCCCCTAGGAGCATGCTTGTAGTACTTTGTTTAGATAACTAATAGACTTTTGCAATAAGTATGTGAGTTCTTTATGACTAATGTTGAGTCCATGGATTATACACACTCTCACCCTTCCACTATTGCTAGCCTCTCTAGTACCACGCAACTTTCGCCGGTGCATTAAACCCACCATATATCCTTCCTCAAAACAACCACCATACCTACCTATTATGGCATTTCCATAGCCATTCTGAGATATATTGCCATGCAACTTCCATCATTCCGTTTATTATGACACACACCATCATTGTCATATTGTTCTCATATGAATGAGGCATTCATATAGAGTCATATTTTGTTCTAGCATTGAGCTGTAATTCTTGACTTGTAAGTAAATATAAGTGTGATGATCATCATTATTAGAGCATTGTCCCATGTGAGGAAAGGATGATGGAAGCTATGATTCCCTCACAAGTTGGGATGAGTCTCCGGACTTTAAAGAAAATAAAAGAGGCCAAAGAAGCCCAAATAAAAAAAGAGGCAAAAAAGCCCAAACAAAAAGAAGAAGAAAAATAGAAAAAAAGAGCCCAAAGAACCCAAAATAAAAAAGATGAGAGAAAAGAGAGAAGGGACAATGTTACTATCCTTTTTCCACACTTGTGCTTCAGAGTAGCACCATGATCTTCATGATAGAGAGTCTCCTATTTTGTCACTTTCATATACTAGTGTGAATTTTTCATTATATAACTTGGCTTGTATATTCCAATGATGGGCTTCCTCAAATTGTCCTAGGTCTTCATGAGCAAGCGAGTTGGATGCACACCCACTTAGTTTCTTTTTGAGCTTTCATAAACTTATTGCTCTAGTGCATCCAGTGCATGGCAATCCCTACTCACTCGCATCAATATCAATTGATGGGCATCTCCATAGCCCGTTAATATGCCTAGTTGATGTGAGACTTCCTCCTTCTTTTTGTCTTCTCCACAACCACCATATTCTATTCCACCCATAGTGCTATATCCGTGGCTCACGCTCATGTATTGTGTGAAAGTTGAAAAAGTTTGAGAACATAAGAGTATGAAACAATTGCTTGACTAACACCGGGGTTGTGCATGATGAAATACTTTGTGTGAAGATAGATCATAGCCAGACCATATGACTTTATAGGGATAACATTCTTTTGCTATGTTATTCTGAGAAGACACAATTGCTTTATTAGTATGCTTGAAGTATTATTGTTTTTATGTCAATATTAAACTTTTGTTTTGAATCTTATGGATCTGAATATTCATGCCACAATAAAGAAAATTACATGGATAAATATGTTAAGTACCATTCCACATCAAAAATTCTGTTTTTATCGTTTACCTACTCGAGGACGAGTAGGAATTAAGCTTGGGGATGCTTGATACGTCTCCAACGTATCTATAATTTTTGATTGTTCCATGCTATTATATTACCTGTTTTGGATGTTTTGTATGCATTAATATGCTATTTTATATTATTTTTGGGACTAACCTATTAACCTAGAGCCCAGTGCCAGTTTCTGTTTTTTCCTTGTTTTTGAGTTTCGCAGAAAAGGAATATCAAATGGAGTCCAACGGAATAAAACTTTGCGATGATTTTTCTTGGACCAGAAGACACCCAGAAGACTTGGGGAGAGGGCAAGAAGAGTCCCGAGGACTCCACTGTAACGCCCCGGATCCGATGCGCCAGGTGTCTTCAAGTTATTCGCCGTCGTTGCCATGTCATTTGCTTGTGTGTTGCATTTTGCCATGTCATCATCTGCATTGCATCATCATGTTTTTCAAAACTTGCATCCGGTCCTTTTCCCCGTTGTCCGTTTCGCGATCCGACACTCCCACACGCGCCCGTCGCTCCTCTCAGACCTTGTTTCATGAGCGGGAGAAAAACGTTCTCGGAATGGGCCGAGATTTGCCGAGTGGCCTTGGTATAGCACCGATAGACCACCCGTCAAATTTCGTTCCATTTGGAGCTCGTTTGATGCCCCAACGGTTAACCGCGTAGCCCGAAACCCCTTCTTTCTGCAGCCCAACACCCCTCCAAATCAGCCCTCTAACCCAGCAAACCCCCCTCCATGCTCTCGGTCGTTCGATCACGATCGTGTGGGCGAAAACCGCACCTCATTTGGACTCTCCTACCTCCCTATGCCTTTATAAACACCCCCTCCCCTCGAAATTCGTGGATGAACCCTAGCCTCCCTCCTCTCGCGTCGCCGGACATTTCCCCCACCACCGACGGACATGTCCACCGCCACCGTTCGTCCACTCCCGGGCCGCCACGTGTACCCGCCGCCGTCTCCCACCGCGCGTCGCCGCCAAGGCCCGCCAAGCCCATCGCCAGCCCGCCCGAGCCCATCGGGGCCCGGACGCGCCCGCGCGCCGCCGCCCTTCGCCATACTCCGCCACCGCTCGCCCGAGGTGCCCGCCGCCATGCCGTGCGCCGCCGCCTCCGCCCTCCGTCGCCGGTCGCCGGACCCCGCCGCCGGAGCCTCGCCGGGCATGCATCCGTCACCGCCGACCGCGCCCCTCCAGATCTCCGTCGCCCGCGCCTCGCCCGGTCGCACCCCCGTGCCCCGCCGCTCTTCGCCGCGCCGCGCCGGTGTCCTACTCCGCCACCGTGCCCCGCCGGCGTCCCGCTCCGCCGCCGCATCCGTCGTCGGCCCTGGCCGATCCGGCCTCCCCGCGCCCGGATCCGGCCACCCCGGGGCCAGATCCGCCCCCTGTTGACCAAGCCGAGCTCGCCGGAGCTCCGTTCGCCGCCGCCGTCGCCGGGCCGGCGTTGGCCCATCGCCGGGACGGGTCCGACCCTGGACGCCCCCATTCCCCGATCCAAACAGGCCGTGTCCCGGACCAGCTCGTTCCGCACCGTCCCGTCCAACTGTTCCCGAGGGTAAATTTTGCTAAGTCCCTGGTTTTTCATCAGCATGTATGCATGTTTGTGTGGCCGCAACTTTGTGCATGTTTACCCTGTGATGATGTAATGATATCCACCTTACAAAAGCATTTCAATATGCGGGTCTATCCTTCGTGGGACCTTCGAGTTCCTCTCGGATAGGGTCGCATATTGGGCGTGACAAGTTGGTATCGGAGCCTCGACCGACCTTAGGAGCCCCCCTTGATTGCTCGTGTAGTTTGGCCGTTGTTGAGTCTAGAAGAAAACTGTTTTCAGAGTCTAGCTATATCGGAGAGTAGGAATTCTTTTACTCCTCTGCCCCTTCGTCGCTCTGGTGAGAAATCTTGACGTAGGTATTTTGAACTATTCCTCTTCCCCTTTAATTTTTTTTAGGATCTCGCGGTTAGTTTTCGTTCGTTTCCCATCCTCTTTTCAATCCGGCGCATTTTTCTTCGAGTGGTTTCGCCCCTCGTCATCTTTTGAAAGATCAATCCTCAACTCTTTTCAATCAATGTTATTTCCCTGTCCGAAGCTGTCCTTGTTTTTCCCACCCGCCCACCCTTCTTCTTCTCGGAACCAGAGTCCGAAATCGAGTATCCATCCTACTTGTGCGAAGCCTTTGCATTCTCTCCTCAATTATTTCAACCGATGTCTTCTCTTCAAGTTATTCGTCGGTTCCCTATTTCAAGTTGTCTGTGTTTTCCCGCCCTCCCACCTCTTTTTATTCCCAGAGTCTGAGCCTCTATTCGAGCATCTATTTCATTCATGCGGAGTATCTTCAGTTTTCCCTTAATTATTTCAACCGGTGAATTCTCGTCTCGTTTGACATTCTTCATCTTTTCTTCTCCAGTGGATTCAATTCCAATTTTCGGTAGTCATTATATTCTTTCCTCGGCTGAAATGTTTCCCGTTGCTCGTTCCCCTCTCGTCATTTAATCGTTCCGGAGTGATGAAGACATCTCAGGAGATTCGGCTGTGTCCGAATTAATTTGAGGTTGTCACCTCATTCAAATATTTCAATTGTTCCGGTGCATCATCTATCTCTTCAACAATCCCTTTTCAACGGTGATTTCTCTTCAGTGGGCCCATAACCCACTGGTCTTTTCCCAGGATCTTACCTGACTCTTCTAATTTTCCCGGAGCTATTCTCAAATCCTATTCGAAGTTTGATGTAAGTATGAATTTCATCAGTCAGACGCTTTTCCAAGATCAATTTCAAATTATTTTCATTATTGGCTCAACCTCTTCGCTTTTCATTCTCCCGGAGTATCTCAACAATTTTGGTGTTCTTTCTCATCGTCATTCTCAACATTGAAGACCGAAGTAGAATTTTTCTTAAATCTTGTCCGTTCTCCCGGAAATTCGCGGTGCTAGCTCGATGGTTATCTTATCAAATTGTTACAAGTCGTGCAATTATTTTCACCCATCCGGAGTATTTTAGGAGTTGTTTTCCGTCTCAATTATCCGGAGGCCTCCATTTCAGGATATTTCTTCGTTCTAAGTTTTCAAATCTGTTCTCCGATTATTCTATATTCATGCCTTTTCGTTCGTCTCCATATTCTTCCGGTGCTTCGCTCTTTAATTAGTTTGCGATCTCTTCGTTCTCTTGTCTCTAGATTCCCTCAAGTATATTCGTGCTTTTCCTATTTTTCCCGATGAGTCATTCTCCTTCGTCAGCCAATTTTGAATTCTAACGGTGGTTCGTTCAAGACCCCTTGTCATTTGTAATCAGATCAATTAATTCGTTCTTTCCAAATCCTACTGGTGGTTCACGAAGACTTTCTCAAGTTTTGGCGCTATATCCCCCCCTTAATCTTTTCAACGAGAATAAGTAGTATGCAAATCCATTGTTCTCATTAATTTAATTGGTGGAGGATAAGCATAACGTAATCCTTATTCTTCTTTCTTCAAGTGGTTTTATCTCTTCTTTTCGGAGATTATTCATCTTATCACATTCTCAGTTCAAAGTGTTTTCATCTTTTCTTTTCCGGAGTTCTAAGCTTCTCGCCAATTTCGTCGCGAACCTCCATCCTAATCATCGCAAATATTTAATCTTATCCCTCTCATCCCTGAATCTTATCTCATCATTCTTTTGTTACCAGAGTTCATCACGGTGGCTCGTCATGATTTAATTCATTCTTCAAGTGTTCATCAAGATTCTTGTAGGAGGAGCTCAAGTATCTTTCCTTCTTGCTTTTAGAAGTGCAATTAAATTCTCCATATTCTTTTGAAGTGGAGTTTTGCATTTCTTCGTTCTCTCTCAGCTATTCAATCTTTTCCGCTTGTGGTTGGTTATCACCTCATAATTTTTAGATGTTATCCATAAGTCCACAACAAGCTTATTCTTTTGCTGTTGAATTTCCAACAACTCCGTTCAATGTTTCCTTCTAAGGATGCTCTCTATTTCATTCATGGTAGAAGTTGTCATCTTCTTCCCCGTTCTTCTCATTCCACTCTTTCAAGTCTTCCGGAGGTTTTGTGTTGTTCCTCAAGTCAAGTATCGTTCCATTTCTCAAGTTCATGTTCTATTTTTTTCCTTGGTCAACCGGAGTGCTGCATAAATTCCTTCGTTATTATTTCTATTTCTATCTTGTCCTAACCGGAGTGGTTTCAAATTCAGCCTTATTCCTTGAGCTTTTGCTTCTTGGCTCATTCAACATTCCTCTTTCCTACTCGAGTGTTCTTGACTTTGTTCATCCTCATTGTTTTGTTCTTATTTCTCCTCATCCCTTTTTCCTTCCGTCTCGGTCCTAAGATCTCGGGACGAGATCTCTTGTTAGTGGAGGAGTGTTGTAATGCCCCGGATCTGATGCGCCAGGTGTCTTCCAGTTATTCGCCGTCGTTGCCATGTCATTTGCTTGTGTGTTGCATTTTGCCATGTCATCATCTGCATTGCATCATCATGTTTTTCAAAACTTGCATCCGGTCCTTTTCCCCGTTGTCCGTTTCGCGATCCGACACTCCCACACGCGCCCGTCGCCCCTCTCAGACCTTGTTTCGTGAGTGGGAGAAAAACGTTCTCGGAATGGGCCGAGATATGCCGAGTGGCCTTGGTATAGCACCGACAGACTGCCTGTCAAATTTCGTTCCATTTGGAGGTCGTTTGATGCCTCAACGGTTAACCGCGTAGCCCGAAACCCCTTCTTTTGTGCAGCCCAACACCCCTCCAAATCAGCCCTCTAACCCAGCAAACCCCCCTCCATGCTCTCGGTCGTTCGATCACGGTCGTGTGGGCGAAAACTGCACCTCATTTGGACTCTCCTAGCTCCCTATGCCTTTATAAACACCCCCTCCCCTCGAAATTCGCGGATGAACCCTAGCCTCCTTCCTCTCGCGCCGCCGGACATTTCCCCCGCCCCCGACGGACATGTCCGCCGCCACCGTTCGTCCACTCCCGGGCCGCCATGTGTCCCCGCCGCCGTCTCCCACCGTGCGCCGCCGCCAGGGCCCGCCAAGCCCATCGCCAGCCCGCCCGAGCCCATCGGGGCCCGGACGAGCCCGCGCGCCGCTGCCCTTCGCCGTACTCCGCCACCGCTCGCCCGAGGTACCCGCCGCCGTGCCGTGCGCCGCCGCCTCCGCCCTCCGTCGCCGGTCGCCGGACCCCGCCGCCGGAGCCTCGCCGGGCACGCATCCGTCGCCGCCGACCGCGCCCCTCCAGATCTCCGTCGCCCGCGCCTCACCCGGTCGCACCCCCGCGCCCCGCCGTCCTTCGGCGCGCTGCGCCGGTGTCCTACTCCGCCACCGCGCCCCGCCGGCGTCCTGCTCCGCCGCCGCATCCGTCGCCGGCCCCGCCCGATCCGGCCTCCCCGCGCCCGGATCCGGCCACCCCAGGGCCAGATCCACCCCCTGCTGACCAAGTCGAGCTCGCCGGAGCTCCGTTCGCCGCCGCCGTCGCCGGGCCGGCGTTGACCCACCGCCGGGACGGGTCTGACCCTGGACGCCCCCATTCCCCAATCCAAACAGGTCGTGTCCTGGACCGGCTCGTTCCGCACCGTCCCGTCCAACTGTTCCCGAGGGTAAATTTTGCTAAGTCCCTGGTTTTTCATCAGCATGTATGCATGTTTGTGTGGCCGCAACTTTGTGCATGTTTACCCTGTGATGATGTAATGGTATCCACCTTGCAAAAGCGTTTCAATATGCGGGTCTATCCTTGGTGGGACCTTTGAGTTCCTCTCGGATAGGGTCGCATATTGGGCGTGACACCACAAGCCCTCAGGGCGCGCCCTAGGGGGGGCTGGCTTGTGGGCCCCTCGGGAGTCCACCGACCTCCATCTCAGCTCTATAAATCCTAAAATATTCCCAAACCACCAGAAGTGTCCACCAAAATACTTTTCCGCTGCCGCAAGCCTCCGACCTCGGGAGATCCCATCTTGGGACCTTTTTCGGTGATCTGCCGGAGGGGGATTCAATCACGGAGGGCTTCTACATCAACCTTATTGCCCTTCCGATGAAGCGTGAGTAGTTTACCACAGACCTACGGGTCCATAGCTAGTAGCTAGATGGCTTCTTCTCTCTGTTTGATCTTCAATACAATGTTCTCCTCGATGTTCTTGGAGTTCTATCCAATGTAATATTATTTTGCGGTGTGTTTGTCGAGATCTGATGAATTGTGGATTTATGATCAGATTATCTACAAATACTATTTGAGTGTTTTCTGAACTCTTTTATGCATTATTAAATATCTTTGTATTTCTCTTCGAATTATTGGTTTGGTTTGGCCAATTAGATTGGTTTTTCTTGCAATGGGAGAGGTGCTTACTTTTGGGTTCAATCTTGCGGTGTCCTCACCCAGTGATAGTAGGGGTAGCGAGGCACGTATTGTACTGTTGCCATCAAGGATAAAAAGATGGGTTTTCATCATATTGCTTGAGTTTATCCCTCTACATCATGTCATCTTACTTAAAGCGTTGCTCTGTTCTTATGAACTTAATACTCTAGATGTAGGCAGTAGTCGGTCGATGTGTGGAGTAATAGTAGTAGATGCAGAATCGTTTCGGTCTACTCGACACAGACGTGATGCCTGTATTCATAATCATTGCCTTGGATATCGTCATAACTTTGCGCTTTTCTATCAATTGCTCGACAGTAAATTGTTCACCCTCCGTATGTTTTCTTTCAAGAGAGAAGCCTCTAGTGAAACCTATGGCCCCCGGGTCTATTTTCCATCTTATATTTTTAGATCTATAAACCAAAAACCCAAAAATACCTCCCTTAGTTTTATTTGCTTTTATTTTGTTTTACGTTTTAGTAATATTTTATATTTATCTCTATTAGATCTCATCCTTGCAAGTGACCATGAAGGGATGGACAACCCCTTTATCGCGTTGGGTGCAATTGTTTGTGTAGGTGCATAGATTGGAGACTTGCTTGTACCTCCTACTGGATTGATACCTTGGTTCTCAAACTGAGGGAAATACTTATCTCAAATTTTCTGCATCATCCTTTCCTCTTCAAGGGAAAAACCAACGCAAGCTCAAGAAGTAGCACTAACCCGGACTGGCGCTGTTTTCAGCACAACTATCATGATGTTGTTTTTGTGTGAAAAAATAGAAGTTCTCGGAATGGGCTGAAAATTTACGGTGATCGTTTATGGACCGGAGCTAGACCAGGAGGTGACCGAGAAGGCCACAAGCCTGGGGGGTGCGGCCACCCCCAGGGCGCGCCTCCCGAGCTTTTGGGGCCCTCGGGCACCCCTGACTTGATTCCAACGCAAAGTACTCCTATATATCCTGTAACCTCCAGAAAGAACCCTAGATGAGAAGTTCCTCCACGGCAAGCCTCTGTAGCCACGAAAAACCAATCGGGACCGTGTTCCAGCACCCTGCCGGAGGGGAAAATCATCACCGGAGGCCATCTTCATCATCCCGGCGATCTCCATGACGAGGAGGGAGTAGTTCACCCTCAGGGCTGAGGGTATGTACAAGTAGCTATGTGTTTGATCCCTCTCTCGTGATCCTTATTTGGCACGATCTTGATGTATCGCGAGCTTTGTTAATATAGTTGGATCGTATGGTGTTCTTCCCTCTCTATCTCTTGTTGCGATGAATTGGGTCTTACTCTTTGAGGTTTCGTCATGTTGGATTGAATCTTGGATTTGAGAACACTTGATGTATGTCTTGGTATGGATACCGTGGTGACAATGGGGTATTATATTGATTCACTTTATGTATGTTTTGGCACTCAACTCGCGGATTCCCGAGGTGACATTGGGGTAATCTATGTATAGGGGTTGATGCACGTTTTCGTCCTACATTCTCTGATAGAAACTTTGGAGTGATTCTTTGTTGCACGTTGAGGGATTGTTATATGATCCAATTATGTTATCATCGTTGAGAGATTTTGCACTAGTGAAAGTATGAACCCTAGGCCTTGTTTTCAAGCATTGCAATACCGTTTTTACTCACTTTTGTTACTAGTTACCTTGCTATTTTTATATTTTCAGATTACAAAATCCTATATCTACTATCCATATTACACTTGTATCACCATCTCTTCACAGAACTAGTGCACCTATACAATTTACCATTGTATTGGGTGTGTTGGGGACACAAGAGACTCTTTGTTATTCGGTTGCAGGGTTGTTTGAGAGAGACCATATTCATCCAGCGCCTCCCATGGATTGATAAACCTTAGGTCATCCACTTGAGGGAAATTTGCTAATGTCCTACAAAACTCTGCGCTTGGAGGCCCAACATGAGTCGACAAGAAGAACGTTGCATAGTAGACATCAGTGGGCCAGTCCATGCCCCATGTCCTACTCTTCCTCGGCGGCGGCTGGGCTTTCACTTTGCGTGTCACACAGCCGCCGAACATGGGCACGGAAGCGAACAACAAAGACGTGGTGGATGGGCGCCGACAAAGATTTAGACTAGGTTTTACGTTGCATGTAGTTTTATGGATTTGAGGATTTGATAATGAGGTATCCGGTTGTGAAAATGGATTTTTGATTGGTGACCAGTCACTATCCGTGCACGTGCCCGGGCGCATCCGTGGACGTTTAGGGGTCGGATTAGCTAGGTCCGGTTGTAGATGCTCTCATAGAAACAAGCCATCTTCTTGTCCTTCAGGTCGACCGCCAGTGCCCTTTTCATCCCCACCATGGCAATCGACTCTTCCTTGTATGGATTTGAGGATTTGCTAATGAGGTACCCAGTTGTGGAAGCGGAATTTTGACGAGTAACCGATCACTACCCGCGGATGCGTCTGGGTGCTTCCGTGGACGTTTAGGGGTCGGATTAGCTAGGTACAGCTGTAGATGCTCTCCTAGAAACAAGCCATCTTCTCCTCCTTCAGGTCGACCGCCAGTGCCCTTTTCACCTCGACCATGGCAATCGACTCTTCCTTGTATACTCCAACACCATCATACTTCTTGGTTACCTTTGCAATTTTTACTCAATCTGGGCGAACATGAGGAGTGGATGGGTTCTCTACCAAGGCACCATCATCAACATTGGTGTTGAGCCTTTGCCTCTTTGGTGTTGTTTCAAAGTTTGTTCCTGTACACTTCTCATGTCCATCATGTTCGGTGTACCAATGATGCAAAGTGAAGGCTCAGGAGTCATTTCTCTTGTTCTTTTCCTTGTAAAAAGCTTGCATGATGGCCTCACAGTCGTGCTTGGAGATTCCACTTGGTGGTGCAAGGTTGACTTGCTCAACTCACCCGACCCACCAGTTGCATTGGTCTTGGATCACACTCTAATGATGTATGAGAGGCCTGATTGTGCTATTGGAGGGAACCTTCACATTGGTATTGTAGTACTCCTCGATTCTCCCCCATAATTTCTTCATTGTTTGGTTGGAACCGACTGCATCAAGAGAAATGTTAGTCAAGCTTTTCACAAATCTTTGTCTTCCTCGGTCTTGTAGTTGCATGACCTACTCCTCTTTTTTTGATGTTTGAGTCTCCACGACTTTGTCTACCACCTCGACATTTATCGTCATCTCTTGAGTATATTGCATTGACATGTTTATATCGGCGAAGCAGAGTGTGTGGCTGACATTCAATTCTTCCATGAAATCGGCCGCATCATCATTCAATTGCTCACTACAAAAGCAAAGAAAGAACCTAGTAATCAATATCACGTCATGCATCAATATCTTGAGCAATTGCAAAACAAAAACTAATCAACTGAAACAAATATACGTTGCAGGCATATCCTCAAGCCCGCTGGCCTCACCCCTTGTCTCATCCAGATCTGGGTCGTCATTGGCTGTCGATGGTGGAGGAGTTGGCGATGCGGCTGCAGCATGTCGTGAAGTAGTCTTCGACACCACGGTAGCCTGAGGGGGAGGCGTTGGGGCGACCGCGACCTTCTTCCTCTTAACCGAGGCCGATGTAATGTCCGCCACCTTGGCCAACGGTCATCAATCCCATTTGCCAGTTTACTAAGACAAGGTAGGGTGATGGTGGCAGAGCAACCGGCGAGCACCGCTGGTAGACGAGAGCTCTCGATAAGGTTCTTGCCTTGTCACCACCGTTTTGGTGTGTGCGCACTGAAGTTGTGATTGACGGTGGTTCTCCGGTGCTAGCAAGGGTGGCCAGAGGTGTTGTGACATTGGGGCGAGAGTGGCCAGAGTTTTAGGAGGGAAAGCTATATTGAGGAACTAAACATTATAAGGGAAATGCTAGATCATGCTTAATCCCCCAAAACAAAAAAATCCCTTAAATATAACTTATAACGGATTTGCAAGAGATGCCCTAACATGCATGCACTCTCATTGAAATATCTAAGAGGTGGCGCTTATCTTAAAATAAATATCGAAAAATATGAGCACCTAAACCAAGTCTAGAACATGAATTTCTGTTAGCTATGCTGAGGTGACTATTACTTTTTTTAATATAAAACCACAACAAGATAGGCAAGTTGTTCCAGCTGATTTATATAGAGGACAAGTCCAGTATATGAGATAAACTAGGAAAATAAAATAAAAGCAGAGTTGATTAGAGCATAACCACACAAAACTCGACCACAAGAGAAACACCCATTTAAACTAGATTTGAAGCACCATCAAACCAAATATCCATGCTTGCATTTTGGCAATAGCACTTGTTGAAAGCACATACACCCTGTTGAGGCCACAACTACAAACCCAAGCAAGTATGAACCGCGAGTCTCAATTGTCCTAGCGTGGGAACAAAATTCTTTGAGAATATTTTCAAGGAGTGAAATAACACAAATGGATATTGCCCTCACCGACACCACCCCACGTATCTTATACATATACCCTACTAAACACCAACATATGAGATTCAATAACCACACTGGACACATCAGACCTCATTGGTCATGGTCGAATGGATGATATAAAACCAATCTCCGACAATGCCTATAAGCAGGAGAGACACACCCCAACTTCCACTATGGATGTCACTGATCATGTTGGGACAATGATTTCATGTAAAGTGATTGTGGCATGGAATTTGATTGGTTATCACATTATTTCCTCTTCAGAATTTATTGGGCTTTACTTTGGTGTGGATGAAGTGAAGCGCGGGCATACATTGCTAGTCTCTATATCAGCATCGTGCTTCATAAAGCGTGAAGCATGTGCCTTGATGTGGATGAAGCGAAGTGCGGGCATGCATTGATAGGTCCAACCTCGTTGATCTGAAGCATGAAGCATGTGCCTTGATTTGACTTCTTCAAGAGTTTAAACTATCAAAAGTCAATCGTTGGGCCAATTAGGTGGCGCATGATTTGGCGCAGTTTCGCTTTGATAGTAGATCAGATGGCGTACTTATTAAACCTATCCATTCCTGCATGACATATGCCGTAACAAACGATTAATAACACTTTAATCAACTTTACATCTTTTGGCATCAGTATTATGAATATGTGTATCACTACGACCGAGATTCAACAAGAATAGACCATTCACTAAGTGTGCATGACCATAAAAGATGTTACTCATATAAATAGAACAACCTTATTCTCTGACTTAAATGAATAACTGTCTCGCAATAAACAAGATCCAGATATAATGTTCATGCTCAACGCTGGCACCAAATAACAATTATTGAGGTCTAAAACTAATCCCGAAGGTAGATGTAGTGGTAGCGTGCCGACAGCGATCACATCAACCTTGGAACCATTCCCGGCGCGCATCATCACCTCATCCTTAGCCAATCTTCGTTTATTCTGCGGCTCCTATTTCGAGTTGCAAATAAGAGCAACCAAACCAGATGGAATACCCAGGCGCTACCACGAGCATTAGTAAGGAACACATCAATAACATGTATATCAAATATACCTTTGTTCATTTTGCCATCCTTCTTATCTGCCAAGTATTTGGGGCAGTTCCGCTTCCAGTGACCATTACCCTTGTAGTAGAAGCACTTAGTCTCAGGCTTGGGTCCAGCTTTGGGCTTCTTCACGAGAGCGGCAACTTGCTTGCCGGTCTTCTTGAAGTTCCCTTTCTTTCCCTTGCCCTTTTTCTTGAAATTGGTGGTCTTGTTAACCATCAACACTTGTGCTCTTTCTTGATTTCTACCTCCGCCAATTTCAGCATCGCGAAGAGCTCGGGAATCATTTGAGTCATCCCTTGCATATTATAGTTCATCACGAAGCCTTTGTATCTTGGTGGCAATGACTGAAGAACTCTATCAATAACAGTATCAACTGGAAGATCAATTCCCAGCTGAGTCAAGTGGTTGTGGTACCCAGACATTCTGAGTATGTGTTCACTGGCAGAACTGTTCTCCTCCATCTTACAGCTAAAGAACTTGTTGGAGACTTCAGATCTCTCAACCCGGGCATTAGCCTGAAATATCAACTTCAGCTCTTGGAACATCTCATATGCTCCGTCGAGTTCAAAACGCTTTTGAAGTCCCGGTTCCAAGCCGTAAAGCATGGCACACTGAACTATCGAGTAGTCATCAGATCAAGTCTGCCAGACATTCATAACATCTGCATCAGCTCCTGCAGCAGGCCTGTCACCTAGCGGTGCATCAAGGACATAATTCTTCTGTGCAGCAATGAGGATAATCCTCAAGTTACGAACCCAGTCCGTGTAGTTGCTACCATCATCTTTCAACTTAGCCTTCTCTAGTAACACATTAAAATTCAAGGGAACGGTATCACGGGCCATTGATCTACAACATAGATTTGCAAAGACTATAAGGACTAAGTTCATGATAAATTTAGTTCAATCAATCAAATTACTAATGAACTCCCACTTAAATCAACATCTCTCAAGTTGTCTAAGTGATACATGATCCAAATCAACTAACCCATGTCCAATCATCACGTGAGATGCGATAGTATTCAATGGTGAACATCTCCATGTTGATCATATCTACTATATGACTCATGTTCGACCTTTCGGTCTCCAGTGTTCCGAGACCATGCCTGTACATGCTAGGCTCATCAAGTTTAACCCAAGTATTATGCATGTGCAAAACTGCTTACACCTGTTGTATGTGAACGTAGAGTCTATCACACCCGATCGTCATGAGGTGCTTCGAAATGACGAACTTTAGCAAAGTGCATACCCGGGGAGAACACTTTTATCTTGAAATTAAGTGAAGGGATCATCTTATAATGCTACCATCGTTCTAAGCAAAATAAGATGCAAAAAGGATAAACATCACATGCAATCAAAATATGTGACATGATATGGCCATCATCATCTTGTGCTTTTGATCTCCATCTCCAAAGCAACGGCATGATCTCCATCGTCACCGGCGCGACACCTTGATCTCCATCTTTGCGTCGGGGTTGTCTCGCCAACTATTGCTTCTACAACTATTGCTAACGCATAGTGTCGTGGGAAACCACGGCCACCTATGGGGACATGAGCCCCTTTTGGTTCAACGGGGGATGGGCACGTTGCAAAAAGAGCGGAGAAGCGTAACACAGCACGGCAGAGATCACACGGGCAGTTTTTACCCAGGTTCGGGCCGCCGCGAGGCATAAAACCCTACTCCTGCTTTGGTGGATTGATGGTGGATAATGGTGGAAAAACTCGACGCCCTTGCCCGGGAGGGTTGCCTCGGGGCGGGAGTGGCTACGCGCGTATGAATGTGCGAGGGTCCGAATCCTTTCTACGGTTGCCATGGGCCTCCATTTATAGGTAAAGGGGTTACCACAGTGGCAAATCAGTCTTTACATACTGATTAGGTAGCAAACAGTGCTATCATACCTAACTCTGCAAGCAGACAGAGTGCATTAAATGCATCGCTCAGTGTCACATCAGAGCGTGCCCGGCAAGCCTTGCCGGGCTGCTTTGACAGCTTCGCGCCTGCTTGTTTGACACTTCTCAGGATGGGTGTCATATGGAGGTGTTTTCTGTAAGAAGTAGCTGCCATGTGGCAGGAAGCAGCCACTTAACCACTTGGAGGCTTGACACTGCACTGATCGATGACTTGTGTCGCTGTGAGGTGGTGCAGTGGAGTGATTTGCCTCCGCAAGCCCCGTCAGGCCTACCGGACGACCTGGAGGCTTGCTTCCGGGGTAACCCCAACCTCGCCAGGCTCGCCTGCCCGACAAGGGAGGTTTTCCCCTTAGTGATATCTTGCCTCTCTAGCTTGACTTGATCTTCTCAACCAGCTCTCTGATTCCTCAAAAGAGCTAATCCCGTCGTGCTTGATTTGATCTTGGTGTTGCAATCTTGTTCTTGGGCCTGTGCACAGTCTGCGCAACGAATCCAGGGTTTGTTACACCGACAGGAGCCCTCGGTCCTGGCCCGAATGAGGGAGTCCTGGACTAAGGGGTCCTCGGGCGTCCGGCCTGTTAGCCATGGGCCGGATTGATGGGCTGTGAAGATACGAAGACCGAAGACTGCACCCGTGTCCGGATCGGACTCTCCTTGGCGTGGAAGGCAAGCTTGGCGATCAAATATGTAGATTCTTTTCTTTGTAACCGACCTTGTGTAACCCTAGATCCTCCCGGTGTCTATATAAACCGAGGAGTTAGTTCGGAGGAAGACATACTCATAACCATAGTCATACATGCTAGACCTCTAGGGTTTTAGCCATTACGATCTCGTGGTAGATCAACTCTTGTAACACCCATATTCATGAAGATCAATCAAGCAGGAAGTAAGGTATTACCTCCATAGAGAGGGCCCGAACCTGGGTAAACATTGTGTCCCCCGTCTCCTATTACCATCGATGCTAGACACACAGTTCGGGACCCCCTACCCAATCAGCCGGTTTTGACACCGACATTGGTGCTTTCATTGAGAGTTCCACTGTGTCGTTGTCAAAAGGGTTGATGGCTCGCCTTGTCGTCAAGGAAAATATAACCTCCGGAGGAGCCCTGGCCCCAGGCCAAACCCTCCGGCCGGGCGACTTCATCATGACCGCCTGTTTGGCCCTTAAGCCGACGATGACCTCTCGAGTCATCGAAAATCGCCTCCGCGTTGATTCCGAATACTCCAAACGGATGGATTCGGCGGAGTTATCGTCTTTAAACGAACTCCTAGATCGCATCGCCGCCTTGGGAGTCACTACAGACTACGATCGAATTGGGCTTAAACGCGACGAGAGAGAAATTAAAACTTCGTCGATCACCCACCAGATAGCGGTAGTCGAGGAGCAAGACAACTCTTCCTCTATATTGAGGACGAACTATGTTCGGATCTCCGATCTCGAAAAGCCTGACAGCCACCGGCAGAAAGACACGCCTTGTCCCCCAAACATAGAATCGGACGACAAGCCTAAAAAGCCAGCTGATATCCCGGAACCCGAACTGTTAAGTCCGGAAGATCTTCAGACTCCGGATCCAAAGTTGGGTCAGGGTTTGGATTCAAATCCACCCACCCACCCAGACATAAGCGCTCTCATGAGCATACAACAACAGTCTCAGGAAACGGTCCACCACTTCTGGGCCAGATTCCTCCTTGTCAAAAACAAGATTAAAGATTGCCGCGACGAAGACACGATCTCAGTGTTCCGCAACAATTGCACGGACGAAGGAATCCTTAACGCCATCAACCGTCGTCGCATATTACACTTCGCTGACTTGGAAACTATCCTACAGAAGTACAACGCAATGGAAAGTGCCTGGACAACTCAGGCGGCCCGTTGGGAATCATTGGTCCCCACTCAACCCCCCGTTCAGGCGAAAAGGGCGCACCCGCGTGGCACACCCGGTCCAATTGTAAAGAAATATAAGCCTATTATGGGGCGCGGAACCATTCTGGAAGGATGGCTCGATGGTCCATGCAAAATACACACAACACCGGACAACACATCAACCCACAGCCTTAGAGCATGTTGGATACTCCGGCAAGTGGCCAAGAGCGGCGAGGATATCCTCACCAAGAATACCCCAGAAAAACACCCCCCAGAAGACGACAACCTCGAAGTATTGACGGTCTTCGAGACATTTGCTTCAAACAATAGGCGCAAAAGGGTACTCCGCAAACTCGCCGAAGTCTGCCAAATCGTAGCAATAAACCCTTGGAACGACACGGCTATAACTTTTAATGCCGGTGACGAACCAAAATACAGGACAGTCTGAGCACCAGCCGCCTTGGTCCTCAGTCCAATCGTGGATGACTTTCGCCTAACCAAGGTTCTCATGGACGGCGGCAGCGGACTAAACCTCATCTATGAGGATACACTCCACAAAATGGAAATAGACAGGAGCCGCATCGAGCAAAGCAGCACAACCTTCTGAGGAATCATTCCCAGTCGGGAGGCGCGGTGTGCAGGAAAAATCCCACTTGACGTGGTATTCGGCACGCCGGAGAATTATCGGTCCGAAGAGATAACCTTCCAAGTGGCCCCCTTCAACAGCGGATATCACGCCCTCTTGGGGCCAGATGCATTTACACGCTTCCAAGCTATACCTCATTACGGGTACATGAAGCTGAGATGCCCGGGCCCAATGGCATAATCACTCTCGCTAGTGATCCAGACATAGCACTCCGCGCTGAAAATAAAACCGCATCCCTGGCCCTTGAGGCATTATCTGAAGCCCTCGCGGCCGAAGAATTAACCGCACTGTGCTCCACGGTGGACAGGGACGATGTGATCCTAGACAAACAACCCAAATCCACCTCCTTCAAACCGGCAGAAGAAATAGTTAAATTCCAAGTCCATCCAACGAACCCCATGAAGACATCATCTATTGGAGCACAACTAGACCCAACGGTTGACGCCGCGCTAGGAGAGTTTCTGCGTGAGAACTGGGATATATTTGCCTGGCACCCTTCTGATAAGCCAGGAATCCCACGCAAGTTGGCTGAACACAACCTCAACATATTGAAGGGATATAAACCGGTCAAGCAAACACTTCGGCGCTTTTCCGAACCCAAACGGCAAGCTATGGGGGAGGAGCTAGCCAAGCTAATCGAGGCCGATTCATTAGAGAAATAAAACACCTAGACTGGCTGGCAAACCTGGTGATGGTGCCAAAGGACAAATCCTGGCGCCTGTGCTTCCATTTCAAAGACCTCAATAAGGCTTGCCCCAAGGATCCTTTCCCCTCGCCCGCATCAACCAGATCATTGATGCTACCGCAGGTCACGACTCACTGTGCTTCCTCGACGCATACTCCGGATACCATCAAATTAAAATGAAGGAGTCCGATCAAGCCGCAATAGCATTCATTACCCCATATGGGCCATTCTGCTTCAACACCATGCCCTTCGGGCTCAAAAACGCCGGCGCCACCTACCAACGCATGATTCAAACATGCCTGGAGAAACAGATTGGCAAGATAGTTGAAGCATATGTGGACGATGTCGTCATCAAAACCAGACACGTCAAAACACTCATAGACGATTTACGTCTCACATTCGACAACCTCCGCTCATATGACATTAAGCTCAATCAGGAAAAGTGTGTTTTCGGCGTCCCCGCTGGAAAACTGCTGGGCTTCATCGTTTCCAATAGAGGAATTGAAGAAAATCCAGCCAAAATCCGGGCTTTGTCACAATTGGCTACGCCAACGGACCTTAAACAGGTCCAAAAACTCGCCGGTTGCATGGCAGCTTTAAGCCGCTTTATCTCCAGATTGGGAGAAAAGGCATTACCACTCTATCGCCTTCTACGGTGCACCGATCATGTCGAGTGGACGGATGTGGCAATGGCCGGACTAGAAGAAATAAAAGCCCTTCTAGCAAGCAACCCAATCCTGGCCGCGCCGAACGTCGGCGAACCCATGTTATTATACATATCGGCAACGCACCAGGTGGTGAGTGATAATCCCCAAGTGCAGGGAATCATCGTAGCAATTTCCAATGTTGGAAGTGATAAGTATGGAGTGTCGAACCCACAAGGAGCTAAAGGTAAGAGCAATATTCTCTCAAGTCCTATCTGCCACTGATATGACTCTACGTACACCGAACGTTTGCTTCCAACTAGATACGAGAAATAAAACTACGTTGTGGGTATGAAGAGGATAACTTTGCATGATATCGGAGAGCTAAAATATAAAAGTAGGTGCTGTTATCATAAAGTTAGAATATATTACTAAATATTATAAATAGCGAGTGTGGAATAATGATGGGTCGGTGTGCAGAATTATCCTAGGACATCGTCAACAAGACCGGTAGTCGTCATTGCAATCATCCGGAGAGGCATAAGCTAACATACTTTCTCTTCTTGGATCATATGCACTTATGATTGGAACTCTAGCAAGCATCCGCAACTACTAACGATCATTAAGGTAAAACCCAACCATAGCATTAACATATCAAGTCCCCTTTGTCCCATATGCAACAACCCCCTTACTCGGGTTTATGCTTCTGTCACTCAAGCAACCCACTATAAGCGAGTCATAAACGTATTGCAACACCCTACAACGGGAATCCCTCACGCTTGCGCGACACGGAGGGCACAATAGGACAACACAAAAATAAAACATACAACTCATACCAATCTATATCATCAATCAACCCAAAGACAAAGGATATCTACTCAAAACATCATAGAATGGCAACACATCATTGGATCATAATATGTGGCATAAAGCACCATGTTCAAGTAGGAATTACAGCAGGGTGCGGGAGAGTGGACTACGTAAAAGAGATGAGGATGGTGATGATGATGGTGATGTTGATGAAGACGATCACCGCGGCGATGATTCCCCTCCCGGTGGCACTCCGGCACCACCGAGAGAGAGGAGGAGAGGTTCTCCCCCTTGTGCTTCCTCCTTCATGGCCTCCCCCCTGGATGGGGAGAGGTTCTCCCTCTGGATCTTAGCCTTCATGGCGATGATGGCCCCTCCGGGATGCTCCTCCATGGCCTCCGGTGATGATGGCCCTCTCCGGCAGGGTGCCAAAGAGGGCCTAGATTGATTTCTCATGGCTACAGAGGCTTGCGGCGGCGGAACTTCCGATCTAGGTTATTTTTCGGAGGTTTCTGTATTTATAGGAGAGGATGGCATTGAGAACAAGTCAGGGGGCCCCACAGGTAGTCCACGAGGCACAGGGGCGCGCCCAGGGGGGTGGGCGCGCCCCCACCCTCGTGGGGTGATACGTCTCCAACGTATCTATAATTTTTGATTGCTCCATGCTATATTATCTTCTGTTTTGGACATTATTGGGCTTTATTATTCACTTCTATATTATTTTTGGGACTAACCTATTAACCGGAGGCCCAGCCCAGAATTGTTGTTTTTGCCTATTTCAGAGTTTCGTAGAAAAAGAATATCAAACGGAGTCCAAACGGAATGAAACCTTCGGGAGCGTGATTTTTGGAACGAACAAGATCCAGGAGACTTGGACCCTACGTAAGAGAAGCTTCCAGGGGCCACGAGGTAGGGGGCGCGCCCTCCACCCTCGTGGGCCCCCTGTTGCTCCACCGACGTACTCCTTCCTCCTATATATACCTACGTACCCCCAAACGATCAGAACAAGAGCCAAAAACCTAATTCCACCGCCGCAACCTTCTATACCCACGAGATCCCATCTTGGGGCCTGTTCCGGAGCTCCGCCGGAGGGGGCATCCATCACGAAGGGCTTCTACATCATCACCATAGCCCCTCCGATGAAGTGTGAGTAGTTTACCTTAGACCTTCGGGTCCATAGTTAGTAGCTAGATGACTTCTCTCTTTTTGGTTCTCAATACAATGTTCTCCCCCTCTCTCGTGGAGATCTATTCGATGTAATCTTCTTTTTGCGGTGTGTTTGTTGAGACCGATGAATTGTGGGTTTATGATCAAGATTATCTATGAACAATATTTGAATCTTCTCTGAATTATTTTATGTATGATTGGTTATCTTTGCAAGTCTCTTCGAATTATCAGTTTGGTTTGGCCTACTAGATTGATCTTTCTTGCAATGGGAGAAGTGCTTAGCTTTGGGTTCAATCTTGCGGTGTCCTTTCCAAGTGACAGTAGGGGCAGCAAGGCACGTATTGTATTGTTGCCATCGAGGATAACAAGATGGGGTTTTTATCATATTGCATGAATTTATCCCTCTACATCATGTCATCTTGCTTAAAGCGTTATTCTGTTTTCATGAAGTTAATACTCTAGATGCATGCTGGATAGCGGTCGATGAGTGGAGTAATAGTAGTAGATGCAGGCAGGAGTCGGTCTACTTGTCTCGGACGTGATGCCTATATACATGATCATACCTAGATATTCTTTTCTGTCAATTGCTCAACAGTAATTCGTTCACCCACCATAAAATACGTATGCTCTTGAGAGAAGCCACTAGTGAAACCTATGGCCCCCGGGTCTATCTTCATCATATTAATCTTCCAACACTTATTTATTTCCTTTGCTTTTATTTTACTTTGCATCTTATCATAAAAATACCAAAAATATTATCCTATCATATCTATCAGATCTCACTCTCGTAAGTGACCGTGAAGGGATTGACAACCCCTAATCGCGTTGGTTACGAGGATTTATTTGTTTTGTGTAGGTACGAGGGACTCGCGCGTAGCCTCCTACTGGATTGATACCTTGGTTCTCAAAAACTGAGGGAAATACTTACGCTACTTTGCTGCATCACCCTTTCCTCTTCAAGGGAAAACCAACGCAGTGCTCAAGAGGTAGCAAGAAGGATTGCTGGCGCCGTTGCCGGGGAGGTCTACGCAAAAGTCAACATACCAAGTACCCATCACAATCCCTTATCTCCCGCATTACATTATTTTCCATTTGCCTCTCGTTTTCCTCTCCCCCACTTCACCCTTGCCGTTTTATTCGCCCTCTCTTTTTCGTTCGCCTCTTTTTCACTTGCTTTTTGTTTGCTCGTGTGTTGGATTGCTTGTTTGTCACGATGGCTCAAGATAATACCAAATTATGTGACTTTACCAATACCAACAATAATGATTTCCTTAGCACTCTGATTGCTCCTCTCACCGTTACTGAATCTTGTGAAATCAATGCTGCTTTGTTGAATCTTGTCATGAAAGATCAATTCGCCGGCCTTCCTAGTGAAGATACCGCTACTCACCTAAATAGCTTCGTTGATTTGTGTGATATGCAAAAGAAGAAAGATGTTGATAATGATATTGTTCAATTGAAGCTATTTCCTTCTTCGCTTAGAGATCGTGCTAAAGCTTGGTTTTCGTCTTTGCCTAAAAATAGTATTGATTCTTGGAACAAGTGCAAAGATGCTTTATCTCGAAGTATTTTCCTCCCGCTAAGATCATCTCTCTTAGAAACAATATTATGAATTTAAGCAACTTGATCATGAACATGTTGCACAAGCTTGGGAGAGGATGAAATTAATGATACGTAATTGCCCTACTCATGGTTTGAATTTGTGGATGATTATACAAAATTTTTATGCCGGATTGAATTTTGCTTCTAGAAATCTTTTAGATTCAGCTGCGGAGGCACTTTTATGGAAATCACTTTAGGATAAGCTACTAAACTGCTAAATAATATTATGGTTAATTATTCTCAATGGCACACTGAAAGATCTACTAATAAAAAAGTGCATGCGATAGAAGAAATTAATGTTTTGAGTGGAAAGATGGATGAACTTATGAAATTATTTGCTACTATGAGTGTTTCTTCTGATCCTAATGATATGCTTTGTCTACTTTGATTGAGAATAATAATGAATCTATGGATGTGAATTTTGTTGGTAGGAATAATTTTGTAACAACGCGTATAGAGGAAACTTCAATCCTAGGCCTTATCCTAGCAATTCCTCTAATAATTATGGTAATTCCTACAACAACTCTTATGGAAATTTTAATAAGATGCCCTCTGAATTTGAGACTAGTGTTAAAGAGTTTATGAATTCGCAAAAGAATTTCAATGCTTTGCTTGAACAGAAATTGCTTAAAGTTGATGAATTGGCTAGGAACGTTGATAGAATTTCTCTTGATGTTGATTCTTTAAAGCTTAGATCTATTCCTCCTAAGCATGATATCAATGAGTCTCTCAAAGCCATGAGAATTTCCATTGATGAGTGCAAAGAAAGAACCGCTAGAATGCGTGCTAAGAACGATTGCTTTATAAAAGTGTGTTCTTCAATTTTCTATGAAAATAAAGATGAAGATCTAAAAGTTATTGATGTGTCCCCTATTAAATCTTTGTTTTGCAATATGAATCTTGATAATGATGGGACTGAATATGATCCACCTTTACCTAGAAGGCGTTCCAAAAATTCGGAGTTTTTAGATCTTGATGCTAAAATTGACAAAAGTGTGATTGAAGAGATTGAAACCCTAGATATTAATAAACCCACTATTTTGGATTTCAAGGAATTTTAATTATGATAATTGCTCTTTGATATATTGTATTTCCTTGTTGCAATCCGTGCTAAATTCTCCTCATGCTTATAGTCAAAATAAAGCGTTTACTAAACATATCGTTGATGCCTTGATGCAATCTTATGAAGAAAAACTTGAGTTGGAAGTTTCTATTCCTAGAAAAATTTATGATGAGTGAGAACCAACTATTAAAATTAATATTAAGGATCATGAGTTCTATGCTTTATGTGATTTGGGTGCTAGTGTTTCCACTATTCCCAAAACTTTGTGTGATTTGCTAGATTTCCGTGAATTTGATGATTGCTCTCTAAACTCGCACCTTGCGGATTCCACTATTAAGAAACCTATGGGAAGAATTAATGATGTTCTTATTGTTGCAAATAGGAATTATGTGCCCGTAGATTTTATCGTTCTTGATATAGATTGCAATCCTTCATGTCCTATTATTCTTGGTAGACCTTTCCTTAGAACGATTGGTGCAATCATTGATATGAAGGAAGGGAATATTAGATTTCAATTTCCATTAAAGAAAGGCATGGAACACTTCCCTAGGAAGAAAATAAAATTACCATATGAATCTATCATGAGAGCCACTTATGGATTGCCCACCAAAGATGGCAGTACCTAAGATCTATCCTTGCTTTTATGCCTAGCTAGGGCGTTAAACGATAGCGCTTGTTGGGAGGCAACCAATTTTATTTTTAGTTTTTTTTTGCTTTTGCTTCTGTTTAGGAATAAATATTTGTTCTAGCCTCTGGTTAGATTTGTTTTTATGTTTTAATTAGTGTTTGTGCCAAGTTAAACCTATAGGATCTTCTTGGATGATAGTTATTTGATCTTGCAGAAATTTCCAGAAACTTTCTGTTCACGAAAACAATTGTTAAAAATCACCAGAACGTGATAAAATACTGATTCCAATTGCTGCTGATCAATAAACAAATTTCTAGGTCTTCCTATTTTGGCTGATTTTTTGGAGTTCCAGAAGTTTGCGTTAGTTACAGATTACTACAGACTGTTCTGTTTTTGACAGATTCTGTTTTTCGTGTGTTGTTTGCTTATTTTGATGAATCTATGGCTAGTAAAATAGTTTATAAACCATAGAGAAGTTGGAATACAGTAGGTTTAACACCAATATAAATAAAGAATGAGTTCATTACAGTACCTTGAAGTGGTCTTTTGTTTTCTTTCGCTAACGGAGCTCACGAGATTTTCTGTTGAGTTTTGTGTTGTGAAGTTTTCAAGTTTTGGGTGAAAGATTTGATGGATTATGGAACAAGGAGTGGCAAGAGCCTAAGCTTGGGGATGCCCATGGCACCCCCAATATAATCTAAGGACACCAAAAAGCCAAAGCTTGGGGATGCCCCGGAAGGCATCCCCTCTTTCGTCTACTTCCATCGGTAACTTTACTTGGAGCTATATTTTTATTCACCACATGATATGTGTTTTGCTTGGAGCGTCTTGTATGATTTGAGTCTTTATTTTTTAGTTCACCACAATCATCATTGCTGTACACACCTTTTGAGATATCCATACATGATTTGGAAATTATTAGAATACTATATGTGCTTCACTTATATCTTTTGAGTTATATAGTTTTGCTCTAGTACTTCACTTATATCTTTTAGAGCACGGTGGTGGATTTGTTTTATAGAAACTATTGATCTCTCATGATTCACTTAGATTATTTTGAGAGTCTTAAATAGCATGGTAATTTGCTTAAATAATCCTAATATGCTAGGTATTCAAGGTTAGTAAAAACTTTCTTATGAGTGTGTTGAATACTAAGGGAAGTTTGATGCTTGATGATTGTTTTGAGATATGGAGGTAATAATATCAAAGTCGTGCTAGTTGAGTAGTTGTGAATTTGAGAAATGCTTGTGTTGAAGTTTGCAAGTCCCCTAGCATGCACGTATGGTAAACGTTATGTAACAAATTTGAAACATGAGGTGTTCTTTGATTGTCCTCCTTATGAGTGGCGGTCGGGGACGAGCGATGGTCTTTTCCTACCAATCTATCCCCCTAGGAGCATGCGCGTAGTGCTTGGTTTTTGATGACTTGTAGATTTTTGCAATAAGTATGTGAGTTCTTTAGGACTAATGTTGAGTCCATGGATTATACGCACTCTCACCCTTCCATCATTGCTAGCCTCTTCGGTACCGTGCATTGCCCTTTCTCACATTGAGAGTTGGTGCAAACTTCGCCGGTGCATCCAAACCCCGTGATATGATACGCTCTTTCACACATAAACCTCCTTATATCTTCCTCAAAACAGCCACCATACCTACCTATTATGGAATTTCCATAGCCATTCCAAGATATATTGCCATGCAACGTTCCACCATTCCGTTTATCATGACACATCCATCATTGTCATATTGCTTAGCATGATCATGTAGTTGACATAGTATTTGTGGCAAAGCCACCATTCATAATTCTTTCATACATGTCACTCTTGGTTCATTGCATATCCTGGTACACCGCCGGAGGCATTCATATAGAGTCATACTTTGTTCTAGTATCGAGTTGTCATCATTGAGTTGTAAATAAATAGAAGTGTGTTGATCATCATTTTCTAGAGCATTGTCCCAAGTGAGGAATAAAAAAAGAGAGAAAGGCCATAAAAAAAGAAGGCCCAAAAAAATGAGAGAAAAAGAGAGAAGGGACAATGTTACTATCCTTTGCCACACTTGTGCTTCAAAGTAGCACCATAATCTTCATGATAGAGAGTCTCTTGTTTTGTCACTTTCATATACTAGTGGGAATTTTTCATTATAGAACTTGGCTTGTATATTCCAACAATGGGCCTCCTCAAGTGCCCTAGGTCTTCGTGAGCAAGCAAGTTGGATGCACACCCACTTAGTTTCTTTTGTTGAGCTTTCATACATTTATAGCTCTAGTGCATCCGTTGCATGGCAATCCCTACTCCTTGCATTAACATCAATCGATGGGCATCTTCATAGCTCATTGATTAGCCTCGTTGATGTGAGACTTTCTCCTTTTTGTCTTCTCCACATAACCCCCATCATCATATTCTATTCCACCCATAGTGCTATGTCCATGGCTCGCGCTCATATATTGCGTGAAGGTTTATAAGTTTGAGATTACTAAAGTATGAAACAATTGCTTGGCTTGTCATCGGGGTTGTGCATGATGAGAGCATTCTTGTGTGACGAAAATGGAGCATGACTAAACTATATGATTTTGTAGGGATGAACTTTCTTTGGCCATGTTATTTTGAGAAGACATAATTGCTTAGTTAGTATGCTTGAAGTATTATTATTTTTATGTCAATATGAACTTTTATCTTGAATCTTTCGGATCTGAATATTCATACCACAATTAAGAAGAATTACATTGAAATTATGCCTAGTAGCACTCCGCATCAAAAATTCTGTTTTTATCATTTACCTACTCGAGGACGAGCAGGAATTAAGCTTGGGGATGCTTGATACGTCTCCAACGTATCTATAATTTTTGATTGCTCCATGCTATATTATCTTCTGTTTTGGACATTATTGGGCTTTATTATTCACTTTTATATTATTTTTGGGACTAACCTATTAACCGGAGGCCCAGCCCAGAATTGTTGTTTTTTGCCTATTTCAGAGTTTTGTAGAAAAAGAATATCAAACGGAGTCCAAACGGAATGAAACCTTCGGGGGCGTGATTTTTGGAACGAACAAGATCCAGGAGACTTGGACCCTACGTAAGAGAAGCTTCCAGGAGGCCACGAGGTAGGGGGGCGCGCCCTCCACCCTCATGGGCCCCCTGTTGCTCCACCAACGTACTCCTTCCTCCTATATATACCTACATACCCCAAAACGATCAGAACAGGAGCCAAAAACCTAATTCCACCGCCGCAACCTTCTGTACCCACGAGATCCCATCTTGGGGCCTGTTCCGCAGCTCCGCCAGAGGGGGCATCCATCACGGAGGGCTTCTACATCATCCCCATAGCCCCTCCGATGAAGTGTGAGTAGTTTACCTCAGACCTTCGGGTCCATAGTTAGTAGCTAGATGGCTTCTTCTCTCTTTTTGGATCTCAATACAATGTTCTCCCCCTCTCTCGTGGAGATCTATTTGATGTAATCTTCTTTTTGCGGTGTGTTTGTTGAGACCGATGAATTGTGGGTTTATGATCAAGATTATCTATGAACAATATTTGAATCTTCTCTGAATTATTTTATGTATGATTGGTTATCTTTGCAAGTCTCTTCGAATTATCAGTTTGGTTTGGCCTACTAGATTGATCTTTCTTGCAATGGGAGAAGTGCTTAGCTTTGGGTTCAATCTTGCGGTGTCCTTTCCCAGTGACAGTAGGGGCAGCAAGGCACGTATTGTATTGTTGCCATCGAGGATAACAAGATGGTTTTTTATCATATTGCATGAATTTATCCCTCTACATCATGTCATCTTGCTTAAAGCGTTACTCTGTTTTCATGAACTTAATACTCGAGATGCATGCTGGATAGCGGTCGATGAGTGGAGTAATAGTAGTAGATGCAGGCAGGAGTCGGTCTACTTGTCTCGGACGTGATGCCTATATACATGATCATACCTAGATATCCTCATAACTATGCTCAATTCTGTCAATTGCTCAACAGTAATTCGTTCACCCACCGTAAAATACTTATGCTCTTGAGAGAAGCCACTAGTGAAACCTATGGCCCCCGGGTCTATCTTCATCATATTAATCTTCCAACACTTATTTATTTTCTTTGCTTTTATTTTACTTTGCATCTTATCATAAAAATACCAAAAATATTATCCTATCATATCTATCAGATCTCACTCTCGTAAGTGACCGTGAAGGGATTGACAACCCCTTATCGCGTTGGTTGCGAGGATTTATTTGTTTTGTGTAGGTACGAGGGACTCACGCGTAGCCTCCTACTGGATTGATACCTTGGTTCTCAAAAACTGAGGGAAATACTTACGCTACTTTGTTGCATCACGTTTTCCTCTTCAAGGGAAAACCAACGCAGTGCTCAGGAGGTAGCATGGGGCCCACAGGACTCCCCTCCATATTTTCCAGAAAAATTCTCCGTTGATTTTCAGCGCATTCTGAGAACTTTTATTTCTGCACAAAAACAACACCACGGTAGTTCTGCTGAAAATAGCGTCAGTCCGGGTTAGTTCTAATCAAATCATACCAAAATCATATAAAACTAGTGTAAACATGGCATGAATACTTCATAAATTATAGATACGTTGGAGACGTATCAGTATCCCCAAGCTTAATTCCTGCTCATCCTCGAGTAGGTAAATGATAAAAGAAATAATTTATGAAGTGTGAATGCTAGCAAGTGCATAATATTGATCAATATAGTTCCAATCACTTTTTCTAGCATCATTATATATCATAACAATAGCTCAACTCATAAAACTTCTCATGATCAAGTAACAAGCTATTCACATGTTAAAGTATAGATCATAAACTCTCTTGAAAACTAACAAACCGTGCTCTTAGTCATCAAACAATTGCAATTCATATTATTTTCGGGAAGGGTGTATGTAAGAGCTTTGATTCAGCAAACTCCACATACTCAACTATCATTTAATATTTCACAATTGCTGACACTCATGTGATATTTATGGGTTCAAAGTTTTAATCGGACACAGAGAAAGATAGGGGCTTATAGTTTCGCCTCCCAACCTTTTACCTCAAGGGTAATGTCAACAATAATAATTTATGAGAACCTACATCCAAGTGATATATATATATATATATATATATATATATATATATATATATATATATATATATATATCCGGATCGTTCCGACACAAAGTGCTTGCCAAAGGAAAAAAGTGTAAAAAGGAAAGGTGATGATCACCACGACTCTTGTATAAGGGTAGAAGATAAAAGTAAAAGATAGGCCCTTCGCAGAGGGAAGCAGAGGTTGTCATGCGATTTTAAGGTTGGATGCACAAAATCTTAATGCAAAAGAACGTCACTTTATATTGCCTCTTGTGATAGAGACCTTTATTATGCAGTTCGTCGCTTTTATTTCTTCCCTATCACAAGTTCGTATAAAGCTTATTTTCTTCGCACTAATAGATCATACATATTTAGAGAGCAATTTTTATTGCATGCACCGACGACAACTTACTTGAAGGATCTTACTCAATCCATAGGTAGGTATGGTGGACTCCCATGGCAAAACTGGTTGAAGGGATGTTTGGAAGCACAAGTAGTATTTCTACTTGGTGCAAAGAATTTGGCTAGCATGAGAGGGAAAGGCAAGCTCAACATGTTGGATGATCCAAGACAATATAACGTTTCGGATATAGGAAAACATAACCCATTAGGTTGTCATCCTTGTCCAACATCAACCTTTTAGCATGTCATATTTTAATGAGTGCTCACAATTACAAAATATGTCCAAGATAGTGTATTTATATGTGAAATCTCTCTTCCTTCAATATTCTTTCATGAATTGTTCAAGTGACCAATTCTGTGTTTGCTAACTTTCAATAAGTTTACTACCTATACTTATTATGTGTGAAGTCATTACTCCCCATGTTATAGGCATATGAAACATATATAAATTCAGAAATATGATATTCGATTCATTCAACCATTTACTCATAGGATATACCTGAAGCACGTGAGTAAATGACAAACTACTCCAAAAAGATATAAGTGAAGAACACTGAGTAGTCAAATAATTAACTAGCCATGGGAGGATTCTTTTTCATTCAAGATTTCAGATCCAATGATTTTATTCAAACAGCAAGTAAAATTGAAAATACGCTCCTAGCAAAACACATATCATGTGATGAATAAAAATATATACCGATAGTTTTGAAGACGAAAGAGGGGATGCCTTCTGGGGCATCCCCAAGATTAGGCGCTTGATTCTTCCTTGAATATTACTTGGGTTGCCTTGGGCATCCCCAATCTTAGGGTCTTTCAACTCCTTATTCTCCTCATATCGATATCTCACCCAAAGCTTGAAAACTTCAACCACACAAAACTTAACGAAACTTCGTGAGATAGGTTAGTATGATAAAGAGTAAACCATTCACTTTGGTACTGTCAAAGACAAGGTTCATAATTTTTCTCACACAATACCTACTGTACCATATCATTTCTACAATTTATATTGAGAAATATAAGCCATAGAAACTAGAAAACAAGCAAACTATGCAATGAAAACAGAATCTGTGAGAAACAGAACAGTCTGTAATGATATGAACAACAACCATACTTCTGCTACTCCAAAAATTATGAAATAAATTTCTGGACGTGAGGAATTTGTCTATTAATCTTCTGCAAAAAGAATCAACTCCAAAGCACTCTTCTGTAAAAAAAATGACAGCTAATCTTGTGAGCGCAAAGTTTCTGTTTTTTACAGCAAGATCACATTAACTTTCACCCAAGTCTTCCCAAAGGTCTTACTTGGAACTTCATTGAAACAAAAGCTATAAAACACGATTACTACAGTAGCTTAATCATGTAAACACACAAAAACAGTAAGGGTAAATATTGGGTTGTCTCCCAACAAGCGCTTTTCTTTAATGCCTTTTAGCTAGGCGTGATGATTTCAATGATGCTCACATAAAAGATAAGAATTGAAACATAAAGAGAGCATCATGAAGAATATGACTGGCACATTTAAATCTAACCCACTTCCTATGCCTAGGGATTTTGTGAGCACAATATTTATAGGAGTAAGAATCAACTAGCATAGGAAGGCAAAACAAGTATAACTTCAAAACTTTAAGCACATAGAGAGGAAACTTGATATTATTGCAACTTCTACAAGCATGTATTCCTCCCTCATAAAAAATTTCAGTAGCATTATGAATGAGTTCAACAATATAACCATCACATAAAGCATTCTTTTCATGATCTACAAGCATAGAAATTTTACTACTCTCCACATAAGCAGAATTCTTCTCATTCGGAATAGTGGGAGCAAACTCGAAATAGTGGAATCATTACTAACTAAAGTCGACACTCTTCCAAATCCACTTTAGATGATAGTATTATTCATACTCCAAAAGATATAAGTGAAGTTCATGGAGTATTCTAGGATTAATATCGACTAGCAAATATCCAAGCTCAAAATATATAAGTGAAGCACACGAAGCATTCTATAAAACCGTACTCAAAAGATTTAAGTGAAGCACAAAGATCATTCTATAAGATCATACTCAAAAGATATAAGTGAAGTACATGAAGCATTCTATAAATCAAGGAAGGCCTATCTCATACTAGCATGGTTCTTAAAGAAAAATAAAAACACAGAGGACACAAATCATGTGAACATTACAAAAACCGAGGTATACCGATAATTGTCGAAGAAGAAAGATGGGATGCCAACCAGGGCATCCCCAAGCTTAGATGCTTGAGTATCCTTGAAATATTTACTTGGGGTGCCTTGGGAATCCCCAAGCTTGAACTCTTGCCTCTCTTTATTCTTCTCACATCGGTAACTCCTCGTTCTTCGAACTCTTCATCCACAAAAACTTAACAAAAACTTTGTGAGATCCGTTAGTATACTAAAGCAAATCACGACCTTTAGGTACTGTTGCAAACTCATTCCAATTTCATATTAGCACTTTATCTACTGTATTCCAACTTCACCATGGTTCATACCCCCCGATACTACCCATGGATTCATCAAAATAAGCAAACAACACATAGAAAACAGAATCTGTCAAAAACAGGACAGTCTGCAGTAATCTGTAACCCTCGAATACTTATATAACTCCAAACATCCTACCAAATTAGGAAAACCTGAGCAATTTGTGTACCAATCCAGAGCAAAAAGAATCAACTGAAAATCACGTTCCAGTGATTTATTAAAATTATTTTCGTGCGCGCAAAAGTTTCTGTTTTTGTACTGCACAACATAAACAAGCAATCTAATCATCCAAAAACCAAAGCTTGGCACATTATTTTTATAATACAATGGATATATACAAGAGGACAATTATTTTCAGAGAAGCTTCAATGAAAATTTGTACATTGTTTCCATGAGCATGAACACAAGTGCTCAAGGTCGACCCTCATTTCTTCAATGCATAATCTTCCAATCACTTCTCTTATTGAAAAACTTTTTAGGCATGAAAGGCAAGTAATTTTTTTGTATGTTTCACCCACAACTAAACAGAAACAAAAAGGAAAAAACAAAATCTACTTAGTGAAGAAACAAAACAAGCACACACGAGAATATCAACCCCATGCTATTGCTCCCCGGCAACGGCACCAGAAAAGAGCTTGCTAATCCCCAAGTGCAAGGAATCATCGTAGCAATTTCCAAAGGTGGAAGTGATAAGTATGGAGTGTCGAACCCACAAGAAGCTAAAGGTAAGATCAATATTCTCTCAAGTCCTATCTGCCACTGATACGACTCTACGTACACCGAACATTTGCTTCCAACTAGATACGAGAAATAAAACTACGTTGTGGGTATGAAGAGGATAACTTTGCATGATATCGGAGAGCTAAAATATAAAAGTAGGTGCTGTTATCATAAAGTTAGAATATATTACTAAATATTATAAATAGCGAGTGTGGAATAATGATGGGTCGGTGTGCGGAATTATCCTAAGCAATCGTTAACAAGACCGGTAGTCGTCATTGCAATTTCATATGAGGGAGAGGCATAAACTAACATACTTTCTCTTCTTGGATCATATGCACTTATGATTGGAACTCTAGCAAGCATCCGCAACTACTAAAGATCATTAAGGTAAAACCCAACCATAGCATTAACATATCAAGTCCCCTTTATCCCATACGCAACAACCCCCTTACTCGGGTTTATACTTCTGTCACTCAAGCAACCCACTATAAGAGAATCACGAACGTATTGCAACACCCTACAGCGGGAATCCCTCACGCTTGCGCGACACGGAGGGCACAATAGGACAGCACCAAAATAAAACATACAACTCATACCAATCTATATCATCAACCCACCCAAAGACAAAGGATATCTACTCAAAACATCATAGAATGGCAACACATCATTGGATCATAATATGTGGCATAAAGCACCATGTTCAAGTAGGGATTACAGCGGGGTGCGAGAGAGTGGACCGCGTAAAAGAGATGAGGATGGTGATGATGATGGTGATGTTGATGAAGACGATCACCGCGGCGATGATTCCCCTCCCGGTGGCACTCCGGCGCCACTGAGAGAGAGGAGGAGAGGTTCTCCCCCTTGTGCTTCCTCCTCCATGGCCTCCCCCCAGGATGGGAGAGGTTCTCCCTCTGGATCTTGGCCTTCATGGCGATGATGGCCCCTCTGGGATCCTCCTCCATGGCCTCCGGTGATGATGGCCCTCTCCGGCAGGGTGCCAGAGAGGGCCTAGATTGATTTCTCATGGCTACAGAGGCTTGCGGCGGCAAAACTTCCGATCTAGGTTATTTTCCGGAGGTTTCTGTATTTATAGGAGAGGATGGCGTCGAGAACAAGTCAGGGGGGCCCACAGGTAGTCCATGTGGCACAGGGGCACGCCCAGGGGGTGGGCGTGCCGCCCACCCTCGTGGGGCCCACGGGACTCCCCTCCGGTAGATTTTTGTTCCAGTATTTTTCATATTTTCTAGAAAAATTCTCCGTTGATTTTCAGCGCATTCCGAGAACTTTTATTTCTGCACAAAAACAACACCACGGTAGTTCTGCTGAAAACAGCGTCAGTCCGGGTTAGTTCTAATCAAATCATACCAAAATCATATAAAACTAGTGTAAACATGGCATGAAGACTTCATAAATTATAGATACGTTGGAGACGTATCAGTGAGCGACGTGTTCGTCATCGAACGAGAACAGGACGGACACAAATTCCCGCTTCAGAAGCCAGTATACTACGTATCCACTGTCCTCACACCATGCAAATCCTGGTACCCCCATTATCAAAAAATAGCATACGCGGTCTTCATGGCATCCCGGAAGCTATGACACTACTTCCAGGAGTGTTCGATCACGATGGCTTCTGAAGTTCCACTCAATGACATAATAAACAACCGCGATGCTACGGGCCGGATTGCCAAATGGGCCATTGAGCTCCTTCCATTGGACATAACATACAAACCGCGTCGAGCCATTTTAAATCCCAAGTACTGGCTGACTTCGTCGCCGAATGGACAGAGGCCGAACTCCCTAAAGAGTACATCACATATTCCAACTGGGTTATGTATTTTGATGGTTCCAATATGCTGGCCGGAGTAGGAGCGGGTGTCGTTCTAACGTCCCCCACTGGAGATGGCGTCCAGTACGTACTCCAGATATTATACACAGACTCCAATAACGCAGCCGAATATGAGGCCTTATTACATGGTCTTCGGATGGTTGTCGCCATGAGCATACAACACCTGGAAGTGCGTGGGGACTCAAACCTCGCAATATCTCAAATAAATGGAGACTTCGATGCCAAAGATCCGAAGATGGTGGCTTATCGCAACGCCGCCCTAAAAATGTCGGCTCGGTTCGAGGGGCTCGAGTTTCATCACGTGGCCCGAGAAAGTAATCAAGCGGCGGACGTCCTTGCTGGCATCGGCGCCAAGCGCGACCCCGTCCCACCTAACATCTTTCTGGAAAGGATTTTTAAGCCGTCCGTGGTGTGGCAAGGGGAGAGCGGCAACACCAGTCCGGATCCGAACACAACCACAGATCCCAAACACACCGGTATCATCGGGGGCTCAGCCACCGAAATAACACCGTTGCCCCATCTCATTATGGCAGTCATTGCCCCATGGACCGAACCCTTCTTGGCCTACCTTGATAGCAAGGAACTCCCTGAGGATCAGAACGAGGCCCGCCGCATTGTCCGGCGTTCGAAGGCCTACAAGGTTCACGACGAAGAGCTCTACAAGAAAAGCTCTACCAGAGTCCTTCAAAGATGTATCTCCGAGGAAGAGGGGCGGCAGCTCCTGGCTGAAATTCATGCCGGTCTCGGCGGGCACCACGCCGCAGCTCGGGCCCTTGTTAGCAAGGCCTTCCTTACAGGTTTTTATTGGCCGACGGCCCGAGCAGATGCACGGGACCTTGTCCAACGTTGCGTCGGATGCCAACTCTTCGCCAACCAAAGCCATATGCCCCCCACCGCCCTACAAACAATCCCCATCACTTGGCCTTTCGCGGTCTGGGGGCTTGATATGGCCGGAGCCCTTAAAGGAGGAAGCCATAAGAAAAATTATCTGCTGGTCATGGTGGATAAATTCACTAAGTGGATAGAGGCCAAACCAGTCAAAACGGCCGAGTCCGGGCCGGTGATAGAATTCATATCTGGTGTTGTACACCATTATGGTGTCCCACACAGCATCATCACCGATAACGGCTCCAATTTCACAGCTGATGAGGTGAAAACCTAGTGCGCTAATCTGGGCATCAAGCTCGATTACGCCTCTGTCTATCATCCGCAAACAAACGGTCAAGTCGAACGAGCCAATGGTCTTATTATCAGTGGCATCAAGCCTAGACTAGTGCGGTCTTTGAAAGAATGAGATAAGGACTGGGTGGAGGAGCTCGACTCCGTACTCTGGGGGCTGCGGACCACGCCCAATCGGACCACCGAATATACACCTTTCTTCATGGTGTACGGTGCAGAAGCAGTATTACCCTGCGACATTATTCATGACTCACCTCGAGTGCGCATGTATGAAGAGAGAGAGGCCGAGCTTGATCGGCAGGACAGCTTAGATGCCCTGGAGGAGGAGCGCGACATCGCAAAAGCCTGTTCCGCATTTTATCAACTGCAGGCTCGCAGGTATCAAAGTACAGAAGTGCGGGCCAAGACTTATAATGTTGGCGAACTCATTCTACGCCTACCGGAGAAGAAAAAGGACAAACTCAAGCCCAAGTGGGAGGGTCCCTTCATCATTGATGAAGTTCTCATCGGAGGAGCGTACCGCCTGCGTGATGCGTCAGATAACTGCCTAGAGCCGGACCCCTGGAACGCGGCCAGACTCCGAAGATTCTATGCCTAGCGCCGAACTCTTTGTCCGTCTCCTTCCCCCTGTTGTTTACATCAATTTTCTCTCTCTTTTTTTTCACTTCAGCCTTAAAGCTTTCGTGCGGTTAGACCATGCACCCCTGACGTATACATCTTTAAATATGTACGTCCACTATACCTGGGGGCTTCTTGGACAGAAGCTTGCTATTATTATTTTTCGAGCATCAAGCTCATCACATATGCATTCTTTTCCATATGTACCTTTTCTTCGCCATTATATGCATCAATATGACTTAAGTTTTGGCCAAGCTGGGTTGCCTGGCTCCTGTGCTTATGCCCTACGTTCCCATTAGTTCAGCTAGGGCATAAAGGGAGCACCTCTGCGATTGTTACTGCCGGGTCATCCGGATGTGTACCTCAGACTGGGTGAAGCCAAAAGCTAGCATTCTTAAGGGAATATTCGGTCGGTGAATTAAAGATGTTTTCACATTCACTCCATTGTGAACCCCCAAAAGTTACATATACTGCGATTTTTCAATCACAGTTCGGACATGCACATTAACGCATGCACACCCAGGGAAAGGAACCCTTAACGGAACTATTCTCTCTGGAAGATGTTTCTTACAATCACAATGTAATACAACATAGCTAGTCGGATACAACTTGTCTATTCAAGCAACTATGATCCCTACGCCTGGTTTCCACGCGTGCCCCGGTATATTTTGCCGCTCGGGTATTCGGAAAAACTCTGCACCTTCGGGCCCAGAGGTTGAAGCGAAAAGGTCTGCCATGACAATCGTTTATACAATCTGCCTAGGGACAAATATGTCAAGGAAAGTACATAGTCACTTGGACTCATAAATTTCCTCCTCTATACCATCCAACAGGCTGTCTAACTTACAATCCTGTTGGGAATACTTGGCAGCTACTGCTACTTGGTCATACACCAAATTAACGGGAACTTCTTTTCCGTCTGACCCTAGAGGTCCAACCCGGGCCATGCGATTTGGATCAAGCTTGGTATACCGTGTCTTCAACATGGCCCAGGCCTCTCGCGCACCCTCCCGGCAGGCCGATATTTTCCATAATCGGATACGCCGCCACGCTCCCTTGAATAGCTCTAAAAGCTCCTCCATGCTTCCTGGAGGGGAGGCGGATGGCCATAAGGCCTTAGCAACACTCCGCATTGCCTGCCGGGCTTGCTCGTGCATTTGCGACAGCCCTTGCAGCAGATCACCCAACAATCCAGACGTCTCCTTGTCGGGACGGCCCGTCAGCATACCTGCAAGCATACATCTATCAGTTCCTCGCGTCTCCGAACTATGATAAGGAAAGTTCGGCCACATACTGAATATGCCGCCTCGCATCATTTTATTCTCCTTCACGGAGTCGGCCAGCTGGGCCCGCACATCTTTCAGTTCCTCGCCCAGTTGGATGTTTTGATCCTGGAGCTTGTTTTTCTCCTCTCTGACTCGGGTCAGAACACGCTCGCTTGCGGCGTGTAGCCTTTTTGCCTCTTTCTCCCCCGCTTGAGCGGTTTTCAATTTCTCCTCCATTTGATCTGGCGATCCTATTATGAGATAAGCAATAGTATTAGCGCAGCAGGTATATAATTATTGTTTCTTGATGGAGGGGAATATTACCAGAGGATGCCTTCCTAGACTTTTCCAGTTCGGCGGCAGCTGTATTTAGTTGTGTCTGACACCGTTCTAGCTCTTGGGCTAGCAGGTTGTTCTTCTCTGTAAGAACCTGGTTATACAACAATCCTTAAATCAGTTGTACCAACTGCTTTCAAAATCGGGGCTACTGCCATATGGTTACCATATTCGGACAAATTAAAGTTACCTGTACATCTTTTAAATGCTGCTCCGTGGCCCTGTTAAGACCATCCCGAGCAGCCCGGATGTACGCGTCAGCTGAGCTGAAGGCACTGAACGCTTCTTTTGAAAAGCAAGGATCTCGTAAAATGGCCCTCCGGCGCCGATGATTCATGGCGCTTTCAACTTCCGAGTTGGTGACGGACATACTTTCTGAGTCCTCAGCCGAAGGACAGTCCGGCGCCGCTCCCCTATCAACCCTCGTCTCCTCGGCCGGGACCGGATCCCGGGTGCTGGGAGTACGACTTGCCGGATCTCCGGACATAGTCCGGCAAACCCTCTTCCTGATACAGGGCGAACATAAGAGTCACAGTTGGATGCGACTGCTACAGAAACGTATTTGCGAATCTATACCTCTTTCATGAAGGCTCGGCCGTATCTTTGTTTGCCTTCCTCTTCAAAGGCTTGCCCAGCATAGGGACCACCCTCTTCGGAGATACCCCTGGGGCAGCATGGCGCGCCAAACGCCTCCCCTTTTGAGCATAGGCCAATGCTGTGGGTGAGGAAGAATGAGAGAACTCTTTTGGACAAGGTGTCTCCTGATTACTTACGTGTGAAGCAGGGAGAAGACTGGGATAGTCGGCGATGATGGCCACTTCTGTGCCATCGTAGCTCGTTTGGTAAAACACCCCATTCTCGAGCACCACAAATATATCCGGATCCTCTTCGAATCCGGGGTCAAGGTCCCGATTGTGGCCCTCGGGCTGTGGGGCGGGGCTGTGAAGCCGCTCAAAAATCTTCCGCCATTGCTGTTATAAATGGACGGGTTAATATTCATTGAACATACCTCAGGGAGTGGAATGAGTAGAGCAGAGGAGTTGGGGGCTTACCCAGCTAGGAGGACTATACATAGAATATCCTTCTCTGTGCTTGATGCGCAGGAACTCCTCTTCCTCCCCTTTGAACAGTTCGGCCAATATTTTGGCCATGGCGGCAGGGGTGTCTGGACCTTTCTTGCCGCAGCGGGAGGCGTCATCTTCCCCATTGTAGTGCAACATGGGAAGTCCTCTGTATTGGAGTGGCTGGACCCCCCCGGGGAAGTCCTCTGTATTGGAGTGGCTGGACCCCCCCGCACTATGGAGGTCGCCAATACTTCGACTATCGTATATCCGGACTGGGTGAGCATCCTTATCTTGCTCAAGGGTTGGCGAACTTTCGCACTATCTTCCTCCTCGAGGCTCCGAGGGCGCCAGTTGTGGCGTTTCTTCAAAGGAACACTTGTGAACTCAGGAAGACCTCTCCGGACTGGGTCTGGAAGTACGACGTCCTCGATGTAGAACCACTTGGAAGGCCACTCTTCGGGCGCTTTCTTCGGTGTGCCGGATAGGTATCCGGTATCGGCAATACGCCATATTTCGGCTCCGCCCACTTCAAATATTGATCCCTCGTGGTAGCGCAGGACAAGGCAGAATAACTTTCTCCATAGTTCAAAATGGGCCTCACAACCTAGAAATAGCTCGCATAAAGCGACATAACCCGCAATGTGCAGGATGGAGGCGGGAGTAAAGTTGTGTAGCTGGAGGCCATAGTATTCCAGAAGCCCTCGAAGGAACGGATGGATTGGAAATCCGACGCCCCTCAGCAGATAGGGGACGAAACATACTCGTTCCCCCTAGATGGATTGGGGAAATCCTCCGCCTGGGTTTCGCCGTTGAAGGAGGCCAGCCCTGCTCGAATAGAGACCAGATCCGCAAGGGGGAGAAACCCCTATGTTTGCAGCTCCACCAGCTGACTATGGGGTACGGAGCACTTCTCCCACTCGCCTTTTTCTGGGCCATAGGGACGGGAGGAGGAGCTGAGAATGCTAGACATGTTGGAGTGTTCTTTCCCAGCAATCTTTGAGGATTCTTCCACGAGATGTCAAATGGATCTGAGATCCAATCTCTTTAAATAGACCCTATCCCTCGCATGGCTAGGGTGTTATGTGCAAAAACACCCTGACCTCTCGCATTCGCTGGACACGTGGAGGCCGAAGCTGTTGATACACAGAAGCCGAGGGGTGTGATATTAAATGGAAGGCCGCATACATCACTTCAAAATCATCGGAAAAGGAACCCGCCTTGCAATGCCGAAGACGATCTGCGCACTGAACACCTCGTCATTGAAGCCTGGTTCGGGGGCTACTGAGGGAGTCCTGGACTAAGGGGTCCTCGGGCGTCCGGCCTGTTAGCCATGGGCCGGATTGATGGGCTGTGAAGATATGAAGACCGAAGACTGCACCCGTGTCCGGATGGGACTCTCCTTGGCGTGGAAGGCAAGCTTGGCGATCAAATATGTAGATTCCTTTGTTTGTAACCGACCTTGTGTAACCCTAGATCCTCCCAGTGTCTATATAAACCGAGGAGTTAGTCCGGAGGAAGACATACTCATAACCATAGTCATACATGCTAGACCTCTAGGGTTTTAGCCATTACGATCTCGTGGTAGATCAACTCTTGTAACACCCGTATTCATCAAGATCAATCAAGCAGGAAGTAGGGTATTACCTCCATAGAGAGGGCCCGAACCTGTGTAAACATTGTGTCCCCCGTCTCCTATTACCATCGATCCTAGACGCACAGTTCGGGACCCCGTACCCAAGATCCGCCGGTTTTGACACCGACACCGAACTCGCTGCCGGGCGTCGTTGGGGTAGGCCCTAACTAGTGCACGGGTAGGAGCATAGTGGTGGCTTGCCCTTTGAGATCTTCTCTGCTTCTTCATTAACCTGAGCACAGGTCAGTTTCCGGTACTCCCATGCGTCACGTAACGCTAATTGCAGTGGAGCCACTCTTGTAATGGCATGTGAATGACTTTAATGCACGGGTGAGTAACTGCCAATTCACTCTTCCCACCACACCCTTATCCTTAGCCACGTATGCTGCATGCATCAAGCGGGGTAGGTAACGGAGGCGCGTGGTGCGGGAGAGCATCAAGGCAGGGGCCCGTCCTTCATGGATTGGCGGAGGTGGGTGGCGATTACCCGCCGAGGGATCGGCTCTCTGCCCCGACCCGCCTATAAAAGGAAGGGCGGGGGAGGGGTGGAGGCATTCATCCTCATATCCCTCCCCGCCCATCCTCTGCTTTCTGCTGGTTATGCTGAAAGGGATAGCCCAGGGCCAAGCCCCGGGCCCTAGCTTGGGGTTGGCGATGTCAAATGCTCGTGCTGATACTTGGGGAGTGAGTCTAGTCCAGGTCCAGAGGATGTGCGGCGTGCGAGCCGTTCGCGGCACAGGAGATATCAAGCTTTCCCATTGTGGTGAAATGCTTGCCGCCTCTGCCCCGGCTGGCCGTCTGGCGGGGAGCGTTGGATCTCGCCGCGAGCCATTGCAGCTCGTCGGCCTGGCGACTAGGTTCTTGGAGCCTCCGACGCCCGCCCGGGATGTGGGGTTTGGGATCATTGGTAATCCCAGCACTGCTCCTTCAAGCGGAACCGAGGCCGATGCTGAAGAAAAGGGCGCCTTCCTGTCCGCCCAGGTGGGGAGCAGTGCACCTCGAGTGCCCTGGCCGTCTTGGTTGTTGGCCGCTTCTCCGGGGAAGGCGACGGGCCGAGGGTCCGGCGTCTCCCTGGAATAGTGGTGATGGAGAGAAAAGGAGGGAAGACGGGGAAGGCAGGTGGCAGGGCGTCAGGTCAGAGTACGATGGCATCGACGCCTTCGTCTCCTATTGGCGACCCGCTGCCTCGTCTTTCCGCCCTTCCCCTCCCTCCCTGGCACCATCATCACCAATCTCTTCGGGTGATAGCCGGGGAGGGATGTTCCGTTCGTGCCTTCGCCCCCTCCAGCAGTCTTCCAGCCGAGTTTGGTGATTTCTCCCACAGGTGCTTGAGCTGGGGCTTCTTGCTGGTCCTGGAGGTGGAGACCAGGGCACCGCTGAGCTGCTCCCCGTGTCCCTCCTTTGCAGCCTCGCCACTCCCGATCTTGTCAGACTGCGCCCGGCAGGCCATGACGGGACCGGGGTGGGCTCCTGCTTGGGCGTTCCTTTAGTCATCTTCTCTTCCCACCGCAATACCTCGAGGAGGAAGAGCGAAAAGAGGAGATTACGGGGCACTTATCTTTTTTCAATCTTAAATCTGTAGGCACTTGCCAAATTTCAGCTCAAACTATGTAATCTCTTTAATCCATGTTTGTGTCATGTAAGGTCTGTACTTGTTTGATCAGCATATTAATGAAAAAGATAAACCTTACCGGGGACTCGTCATGTAGTATGTCCATGCAGAGGTGGGATGCCTCTATACTTTTAAGTAAACAAGTTTCCCCCGGCAGGCTATCCTGCCAGTACCCCCAGTTTTGTTGCCGCGGAGTTAGGCCTACCGGGCACAAATCATGAAGAGGGACCAGCCCCCGCCAATCCTTTTTCGTCAAAGGCCACTGCGACCATCCTGACCGAAGCAACGTTCGAGTCAAGGGATGGGAGCACCTAAGTTTAGAAAGGCAGCGAGGTTTTCTTATGCACAAGTCCTTACTTATAGAACACGTATGGATAAGAGAAAGAACTTATCTGTTTGGCTTGCCGAAGATCGCAGTGTAGGCTCGTCTTCCCATCTCCTCTTGGGGACCAAGTCCACGGCAGGAGCCTGTAGTTTATGCAGATGAAAATGATGCCAGATGCGACCTTATCTACATGAACATGCGATGCTCATGATATGCTTATGCATGCATGCAACTTGTCGGGGGCCCCCCAACGCTTCGTTTATTTCTCTGTTGCTCAGGGTCTGCGCCTGGCTTTGGACAAGGGGTTACATGCAAATGAGGTAAGGCCTATACAAAGGGTGGCCGCCGGGCAGGGCCTGACAGCTGCGCCTTACGGGTAGAACTTGCGGAGATGCTTAATATTCCATGAGTTCTGCAATTGAATGCCATCTACGGTCTTCAAATGGACTGCGCCAGGTCTGGTGACTCGTACTACCCGTTAAGGGTCTTCCCACTTCGGCGTCAACTTGTTTGTACCCTTGGCGGATTGAACACGCCTAAGGACAAGGTTGCCTTCCTCAAAACACCGGCCATGAACCCTCCGAGTGTGGTAGCGACGCATGGCTTGCTGGTAGCGTGCAGCACACGTAGTAGCCCGGAGACGGTTCTCCTCGAGAAGCACAACGTCATCACGCCAGTGCTGTTGCTGCGCTACTTCATCGTAGGCAAGCACTCGAAGTGATCTGTAAATGAGTTCCATGGGGATAACTGCTTCTGCCCCATAGACTAGGGAGAAGGGAGTCTGCCCGGTAGCTCGATTTGGTGTCGTTCTGAGGGACAAAAGAACCACCGGCAGCTCGTCGATCCATCGCCTGCCGCACTTCTGCAACTTATCAAATGTTCTTGTCTTGAGTCCTCGCAACACTTTAGTGTTCGCACTCTCAGCTTGCACATTGCTTCTGGGATGTGCAACAGAGGCAAATGAGATTTTGCTTCTGAGGGCATGAACATATTGCATGAAGGCACGACTCATGAATTGGGTGCCGTTGTCAGTGATGATCCGAGCAGGGACCTCGAAGCGGCACACCAATCCTTTCAAGAACTTGATAGCTGACTGAGCAGTCACCTTTCTCATGGCTTCTACTTCCGGCCACTTTGTAAACTTGTCTATAGCAACGAACAAGAGTTCAAAGCCCCCGGCAGCATGGGGGGAATGGCCGAGGATATCGAGCCCCCAGACCAAAAACGGCCATGACAAAGGGATTGTCTGAAGAGCTTGGGCAGGCAGATGGATATTCTTGGAATGGAACTGGCAAGCTTCACACCTGGTGACTAGCTCAACCGCATCTTGGAGGGATGTGGGCCAATAGAATCCTTGCCGGAATGCTTTCCCAACCAAAGCCCTTGATCAAATGTGGGAGCCGCACATGCCTTTGTGTATTTCTGCCAGCAGTTCCTTTCCTTCTTCCCGGAGAATGCACTTCAATTTCACACCGTTGGGCCTTCTTCTGTATAGTGTGTCATCGACAAACTGATACATACAGGCCCTCTGGGCTACTCTTTCAACCTCTTCTTGCTCTTCGGGAAGTTCTCCGGTTTGGAGGAAATGAACTATGTGCCGCGCCCAAGTTGGAGCCTGGGGCTCGGCAACGAGGACTAGCGACATCTCCTCCTTCGTGGGAGCGCACCCCTCGACCACGAGGAGTGGTAGTCTGGTGGGAGGGGGTAGCTCAGCAGCTGAAGGGGAGTTGTTCCCATCAAGCTCTCTGCCGGGAGCCCCGGGAGACTCTAGCGGGAAAGGCTTGCCGGAGTCCAGTTTCCTCCCCTTCCGGGCCATTGTTGTTGGGGATAGGGAGGGCTGAGTAAGATGGAGAACAAAATTTCCTGGTTCCACAGGAAGCTTCTGCGCAGCGCACTTTGACACATGATCAGCAATGCTATTTTCTGCATGGGGTACATGCTCTGTTTGCAATCCGTCGAAGCGCTCCTCCAGCCTTCTCACTTCCTCAACGTACGCCTCCATCAATGGACTTTGGTAATCCGTAGGAGCCCTTCATATTCTGCAATATTGTTGGTCGCCTCCTCCTGGGGAAAATGCATCTGGACGACATACTTCAGGTGCTCTCCAGTGGGAGCAACGAGAAGCACGCCAGCCCCTACACCTTGTAGGGAGAAGGTACCATCGAAATACATGATCCATTTTTGGGGTGCTTCCTTACCGGGAATAACTGTCTCTAGTACCTCTTCATCAGGGGTCGGCGTCCATTCTGCAATAAACTCTACCAGTGCTCTGCTCTGAATTGTTGATGTGCTTTCAAACTTTAAGCCGAAGCTGGATAACTCCAATGCCCACTCCACTATTCTGCCGGTAGCCTCAGGGTGTCGGAGCTTCCTTTGCAAAGGGAAGCGGGTGACAACCGTGATCTCGTGGGCTTGGAAGTAGTGGCGCAGTTTCCTTGAGGCCATGACTAGGCCAAAAATCAATTTTTGCACGCCAGAATACCTGGATCTAGCCCCCTGCAATAGGGAGCTGACGAAGTATAATGGGCGCTACACCACTTTCTTCATTGCCGCGTCCTTGGGGTTGCCTCCGCTGCCATGCTCTTCTTTGGTATCTCTGGCTTGAACGTGCGGGCGGACGGCCAACGCGGACTTGCCACAGCTCTCGAGTGAAGGCGGTGCACCCAAACTCGAAAGGCAGGTGCCCGCCCCTACCGAGTGCGAGCTCATCGACGTCGGGACTGTCGTGCCCCTCGGACTAGCAGAGGGTGTCATGGCGTTGCTCGATGGCGACGCGCGCGCCTTCCCTCTGCCTGTCCTCCGGGGCCCACCGTTGGCATCGACGCACTCGACGGTCAGATCAGGCCATCGAGACGTCGTCGGGCTCTTGGTTGCGTGGCTCCCGCGCTGGTTGCTGCGGTGGGGATTGCACCATGGGGGTGGCCCCCTCAGAACGACCGGCAGCGTGGGCCGTTGTCGTCGCCTGGGGAGGCCGTGGCGGGCCAGCTTGATGTGATCCTCCCGCCTCGGCAAAACCAATCAGACTTTGGATGGTGGCTCGCCACTCATCCATCTGATCAGCTGCCGGCGGAAATCTCAACAGAAGTTGGGCCCGCGCCATGGCCTCCGAGGCGGTGCTTGGCATAGGTGATGACGATGTAGATCGCAGCATCGCTTGGCTCCTCATGGTGCCGGTAGCGACCGCGCCGTGTCCCTGTTGTTGCGAATCAGCCGCTTGGATGGCGTGGTGACGAGGTGGGGGCGCTTGAGGGCCAGCGGCTCCATTGGGCATATCAGCTGGGTCAAGCCGCTCCGGGGGTGGTGCATGCCCTGTGGTCACACTCGCAGCGGGAGCGGCCGGAGAGTTGCGATTCGCCCCAGAACGAGCACCACCACCACGGCTGTGCCCTTCGGCTGGGTGGAGGGGTGCAGACGAAATAATCTCTCCACCCGTACCTCGTGGAGCGTGGCCGCTGGGATGTTGTTGATGCTGGCCTTCCCTGGTGCCTCCCTCTCCTGCTCCGACCACGGGGGAGGCGGTAACAACGCCGCCTGCGGCGACCACGTCCCCTGCAGCGTCCACATCTCCATGCGTCCCCGCGGTCCCCGCGACATCGGCGGTCGCGTGCGGCGGGGCTTTCGAGGTGGACGCGTGAGCTGCGGCACCGGGCTTCTTCTTGGGCGCCATAGTTGATGGAGCCGTCGATGATGAAAATGGCGATGAAGATGGTGGCTGCTTACGCTCTCTGGGTTCACGCAAGTGATCCCCCTACCTAGCGTGCCAAAGATGTCGTGGGAAACCACAACCACCTATGGGGCCATGAGCCCCTTTTGGTTCGGCGGGGGGATGGCCACGTTGCACAAAGAGCGGAGAAGAGTAACACAGCACGACAGAGATCACACGGGCAATTTTTACCCAGGTTCGGGCCACCACGAGGCGTAAAACCCTACTCCTGCTTTGGTGGATTGATGGTGGATAATGGTGGGAAAATGCGGCGCTCTTGCCCGGCAGGGTTGCCTCGGGGCAGGAGCGGATACACACATATGAATGTGCGAGGGTCCGAATCCTTTCTACGGTTGCCATGGGCCTCCTTTTATAGGTAAAGGGGTTACCACAATGTCAAATCAGTCTTTACATACTGATTAGATAGCAAACAGTGCTATCATACCTAACTCTGCAGGCAGACAGAGCGCATTAATGCACCGCTCAGTGTCACATCACAGTGTGCCCGGCAAGCCTTACCGGGCTGCTTTGCCAGCTTCGTGCCTAGTTGTTTGACACGTCTCAGGACTGGTGTCATATGGAGGTGTTTTCTGTAAGAAGTGGCTGCCATGTGGCAGGAAGCAGCCACTTAACCACTTGGAGGCTTGACACCGCACCGATCGATGACTTGCGTCGCTATGAGGTGTTGCGGTGGAGTGGTTTGCCTCCGCAAGCCCCGGCAGGCCTGTCGGGACGATCTGGAGGCTTGCTTCCGGGGTAACCCCAACCTCGCCAGGCTCGCCTACCCGGCAAGGGAGGTTTTCCCCTTAGTGATATCTTGCCTCTCTGGCTTGACTTGATCTTCTCGACCAGCTCTCTGATTCCTCAAAAGAGTTGATCCCTTCATGCTTGATCTGATCTTGGTGTTGCAATCTTGTTCTTGGGCCTATGCATAGTCTAGGCAACGGACCCAGGGTTTGTTGCACCGACACATAGCGATAAAGTAAAGCAATTACATGGCGCTTAGTGATTGACACACATGTCATACAATAATTAAAGACAACCGTAAGGCTCCTGCCGGTTGTCGTACTCATCGACATGCAAGTCGTGAACTTATTACAAAACATGATCATCTCATACGTCAACATATATCAAATCATGTCTTGACCATATCACATCACAACATACCCTGCAAAAACAAGTTAGATGTCCTCTACTTTGTTGTTGCAAGTTTTACGTGGCTGCTACGGGTAACTAGCAAGAACCGTTCTTACCTACGCAAAACCACAATGGTGATTATCAAGTTGCTATTTAACCTTCTGCAAGGACCGCCGTAGTCAAATAAGATTCAACTAAAGTGGGAGAAACTGACACCCGCCAGCCACCTTTATGCAAAACAAGTTGCATGTTAGTCGGTGGAACCGGTCTCATGTGCATGGACATGTAAGGTTGGCCCGAGCCGCTTCATCCCAATACCGCCGAATCAAAATAAGACATTGGTGGTAAGAAATATGAACATCACCACCCACAACTCCTTTGTGTTCTACTCGTGCATATCATCTATGCATAGACCTGGCTCATGATGCCACTGTTGGAGAACGTTGCATGGAAAACAAAAAAAATTCTACGCACACGCAAGATCTATCCATGGAGATGCATAGCTACAAGAGGGGGAGAGCTCTACGTACACTTGTAGATCGCTAAGCGGAAGCGTATATAACACAGTTGATGTAGTCGTACTCTTTGCGATCCGATCATGATCCAACCGATCTAGTGCCGAACGGACGACACCTCCGAGTTTAGCACACGTGCGGCTCGATGACGTCTCATCCTTCTTGATCTAGCAAGTGGGAGAGGATAAGTAGATGGGATCACAACCAACACGACGGCGTGGTGGTGATGGTGGTGGTAGAGCACCGACAACTCTTCGCTAAGCGTCGCCGGGACGAGGCGGTGGAACTACGGAGTAACGGGAGAGAGAGAGGGGAGCCAAGGGCTTGGTGTATCCTCTTGGGGCGCCCCCTCTCCTCTATATACAGGTGGAGGTGCGTGGGGAATAGCCCCTCCGAACCCTAGGGCTCAGCCAAGGGGGGAGGAGGTGGAATCCTAGTCCGCCTTCTTCCCTTCCATAGAAAAGTGGACTTTCCACCTTTCCCATCTGCATGGGACTTTGAGGGACTTGTATGCGCCAGGCCCAATAAGGCCAGGGCACCTCCCCTCAGCCCATGCTGACCCTTGGGACGTGATGGAACCCTTGGTGGACTTCCGAACTCCTCTGGAAGTTTCTGGAACCTTCTGGAAGCTTCCTCATACAATACCGAAAAAACTGAAACTTTTTTCGGAACCCTGAAAACAACTTTAATATTTACCTCCCGACCATTCTGAGACTCCTCGTGATGTCTGGGATCTCATCCGGGACTTCGAACAACATTCGGTTACCAATCATCAAATATCCCAATACTACTCTATCGTCAACGAACGTTAAGCATGAGACCCTGCGGGTTCGGGAATCATGTAGTCATGACGGAGACACCTCTCCGGTCAATAACCAATAGCAGGACCTGGATGCCCACATTGGTTCCTACATATTCCACGAAGATCTTTTATCGGTTGAACCATGATGTCAAGGATTCGGTTAATCCCGTATACAGTTCCCTTTGTCCGTCGGTATGTTACTTGCCCGAGATTCGATCGTCGGCATCTCATACCTAGTTCAATGTCGTTACCGGCAAGTCTCTTTACTCATTCTGTAATACAAGATCCCATGACTAACTCCTTAGTCACATTGCTTGCAAAGTTCTTTTGATGTTGTATTACCAAGAGGGCCCAGAGATACCTCTCCGTCAAACGGAGTGACAAATCCCAGTCTCGATCCATGCCAACCCAACATACACCATCGGAGATACCTGTAGAGCACCTTTATGATCACCCAGTTATGAAGTGACGTTTGGTAGCACACAAGGTATTCCTCCGGTATCCGGGAGTTGCATGATCTCATGGTCGAAGGAACAGATACTTGACATGAAGAAAGCTATAGCAAATAACTTAAACGATCTGATGCTAAGCTTACAGTTGGGTCTAGTCCATCACATCATTCTTATAATGATGTGATCCCGTTATCAAATGAAAACTTAGGAAACCTTAACCATCTTTGATCAACGATCTAGTCTAGTAGAGGCATACTAGGAACACGGTATACTTTATGTATTCACACATGTATTTAAGTTTTCGGTCAATACAATTCTAGCATGAATAATAAACTTTTATCATGAATGAGAAATATGATAATAACCATTTTTTATCGCCTCTGGGGCATATTACCAACAACAGGAGCCCTCGCGTGACATCACGCCACACACACCATACTTCCTCCTTCACGGCATGCTTCCCGAGGACACTCATCTTCGTGTGTTTGGTTGCCTTTTTTCCCTAGTCTATATGCCACCATGGACCACAAGCTCTCTCCTCGCTCCTCTCCTTGTGTTTTCCTCGGATATCCCCTTGAACACAAAGGGTACAGGTGCTACGACCTTACCACATGGCGCGTCATAGTTTCCCGACACGTCGTTTTCGATGAAACGATTTTTTCGTATCAGCCCCACACACCGAGCCACGCCACCTCTATGTCCACACGAAATCCCCATGCAGCCTCCCTACCTCGACCGACTCTCTCGGATCCCCCATAGCCAACAACCTTGTACGGGCCCCACTCTCCACCACCAGATTCGCCCCGCGCGCCCACCACTCCACCCTCCTCCGCATCCCATGCTGGCGCGTACCACTCCCCCGCTGGCTCGTCCGCCTCGCCCGCTCACTCCTCCTCGTTCCGCACGCCGGTCCCATCTGGCCCCACCACCCACCAACCAACTCGCGGTCCACGCTGGATTCCCCTGCCATGCCTGATTCTGGTGCATCCTCCTCTGATCCAACGCGCGATTTGGCTGCCAGCGTACTAGCTATCCCCACCGAATCATCCTCGCTTTCCGCGCCATCCACTCCGCCCGTGCCACCACTTCCTCGGCATGCAATACCAGTTCAGCCCCCCAAGAATGCACACAAGATGTCCACCTGTGCCAAAACTGGCTATTTCATGCCCAAACGTTTATTCATTGCGGACGCCAGTTCACCCAGTATTTCTTCCATTCCACCCACAAACAAATCTACTCTCAAATACCCCCATTGGCGCCAAGCTATGTTAGAAGAATATCATGCTTTAATGGATAACTTCACGTGGTCTTTGGTACCTAAGCCTGCAGGTGTCAACATTTGTCACGGGCAAGTGGATATTTTGTCACAAGTTCAACACTGATGGCTCATTGGCACGCTATAAAGCTCGTTGGGTTGTGCGTGGGTTCACTCAACAAGAAGGTGTGGATTATGGTGAAACATTTAGTCTGGTGGTGAATCCGGCCACCATTTGTGTGGTGCTTAGTATTGCTACTTCTCAGTCATGGCCAATTCACCAACTTGATGTCAAAAATGCATTCCTTCATGGAGATCTCAATGAGACAGTGTATTGCTCCCAACCAGCGGGCTTTGTGGATCCCTCCGGGCCGGGTCATGTCGGCCTTCTCCCCAAGTCTTAATATGGCCTCAAGAAAGCTCCGAGGACATGGTTTCTCCGGTTTCAGGCTTGTCATTGGGATTTCGAGCATCTAAGAGTGATTCCTCACTGTTCATTATGCATCATGGCAACTCCATCGCCTACTTGTTGGTCTACGTGGATGATATCATTCGCATGGCAAGCTCCTCCGCCACTCTCACATCCATCATCAACTCGCTCAAGTCTGAGTTTTCCATGTCCGATCTTGGCACTCTTCATCATTTTTGGGCATCAACGTCACCAACAACTCCTCTGACATCTTCCTCTGCCAATAGCAGTACACACTTGAGATCCTAGAGCGTGCCAAGATGCTTAATTGTAAGCCGGTCTCCACTCCCATAGGCACCAGCTCCAAGTCCTCCTCTCAGGACGACCAACTCCTCTCAAATCTCACCCACTATCGCAGCTTGGTCAGTGCCCTCCAATATTTCACTCTCACTCGGCCTGACATCGCCTATGTCGTTCAACAAGTTTGCTTGTTCATGCATGCACCTCGTGACACTCACATGTAGCTTGTTAAATGGATCCTCCGGTACTTGCAAGGCACCTCACATTATGGTCTTCAACTATACAAGTCCTCATCTATGGATCTCATTGCATACACCGATGCGGTGGGCAGGATGTCCGGATACACGCAAGTCTACTTCTGGCTTTTGTGTGTTTCTTGGCTCCAATCTTGTTTCTTGGTCATCAAAGAGGTAGCCAACTATCTCTCGTTCAAGTGCCGAAGCAGAATACCGAGGCGTTGCCAACTGTGTGGCCGAATCATGTTGGTTGAGACAACTACTACATGAGCTGAAACTACCACCCACACATGCCACAATTGTGTATTGTGACAACATCAACGCCTCAAGCTTGGGGCCAGCGCAAAACCGGCAACATTAAATTGCAGATGGCAGTGGCCAATTGGATCGTGTTCAGATTCGACAAGGTTATGGAATGTAGACAACTCACAGAGCTCGAGCGATGGCTCAGGAACACCCTAAAACTAGCACTGCTTGGGTTGGCTTCGCTGCAATACACTATCGATAGGCAGCGGCCGAGGTTCAGATGGCTAAAAGAAGGGGATGCTAACACCAAGTTCTTTCAAGCCTTCGCAAATGGGAGGAGGGCGAAGAACTTCATACCTCTCATCAAGCACGGAGATCAGGTGATCACGAACCCGGATCGCATGGAGCAGGTCTTTTCTGAGACTTAGCAGGGCATCATTGGAACGGCACATGCCAGGAAGTTCACTCCCGACCTAGACTATCTCGGCATGGAGCCAGTGAACCTTGAAGATCTAGATGGCATCTTCACTGAACAAGAGGTCTGGGAAGTTATCAAGGAGCTCCATCCGGACAAAGCCCCCGGACCGGACGGGTTTATTGGTGCTTTCTACCAAAAAGCTTGGCCTATCATAAAGCATGATATCATGGCGGTCTTGCTCAAGATTTATGTGGGAGATGGCAGAGGCTTTTCCAAGCTCAATTGTGCCCTGATTGTTCTATTGCCGAAGAAACCGGACGCAGAAAGGGTGGGCGACTATCGTCCAATTAGTCTCCCACATAGCATGGCCAAGATCTTTGCAAAGTTGCTGACAACTAGAGTGCGCACGAGCATGAAGGACTTGGTCACCATTAACCAGTCGGCTTTCATTAAAGGGAGAAACCTCCATGATAATTTTCCCTTGGTTCGGCAAGTGGCCCAAAAGATTTCCATGAGGAGAAGCGAAGGGGTCTTCCTGAAACTTGACATCTCGAGAGCGTTCGACTCCCTCTCCTGGCCGTTTCTCTTTGAGGTTCTGAAAGCAAAAGGTTCTGGTAATAAGTGGATCAAGTGGGTCTCGATCTTGCTTCAATCAGCAACGACAAAGATCCTGGTGAACGGTGTACCCGAGAGAAGCATTGCGCATGCCTGTGGCATTCGTCAAGGCGACCCTGTCTCGCCACTTTTATTTGTGATCGCCATGGATGCTCTGACCACGATCATCGGCAAGGCGCTGGAGCAGAGAGTTTTATCCACTTACAGAGGAATCCCAGCCTGGCAAAGGGTGTCCATATATGCTGATGATGTGGCTTTGTTCGTTCATCCCACAATCACCGACGCCAGCTTCATCAAGCACGCGCTGGATATGTTCGGAGAAGCTTCAGGTCTCAAGGTTAACTACCTGAAATCTACTGCCACTCTCATTCATGGTGAGCAAGAGGATAAAGAGCGAGTTATTGAGCTTCTGCAATGCAAGCTGGCGGAGTTCCCGTGCCGATATCCGGGCCTGCAGTTGGCAATCAAGCAGCTAACAAAGCAAGAGTGGCAGCCTCTCCTCGATATGGTGAGGAAGTGTCTGCCCGCGTGGCATAGAGGGCTAGTTCAGAGGGCGGGTAGACTGGTGTCGCCAAATCCGTGATCTCCGCTCGCCCAATGCATCAGCTCCTGGTGCTACAGCCCCCCGCTTGGGTGCTTGAAGACATAAACAGTTGGATGCGGTCTTTCTTCTGGGCTGGGAAAGATAAAGTCAATGCAGGGCAGTGCTTGGTTGCTTGGGATAGAATCTGCCATCCGGTGCAGTACGGAGGCCTAGTTATCAAGAATTTGAAGCTTCAAGCGTTGGCCTTGCGAGTGAGGCGGGAATGGCTAAGGCGCACTGAGCCAGAGCGGCCTTGGCAAGGTCTAGGTATGATGGTTCACCAGGAGGCACGAGCAGTCTTCGATTGCTTGGTGCACATTGAGGTTGGCTGTGGAGATAAAGTGCTATTCTGGAGGGATCGATGGATACATGGCCACTCCGTGCAAGACATCGCGCCTCTAATTCTTGAGCTCGTGGATACACGCCGCATTAATAGTAGGACTGTGCAGTTGGCGCTGGACGACGAGCAATGGTCGGTGGACGTCCCCTTCATCTCTTCTCACATGGCGCTTCTTCAACTCATGCACTTGAGGCATGCCATCGCCTCGGTGCAAAGGGATGATCAGATGCCTGACAGCTTCCTATGGCCATGCGCGATATCCATGATATACTCCGCCAAATCTACTTACAACCATCTTTGCGAGGGTCTGCCGGTGTGCCCATACGCCGCAACCATCTGGAGAAGCCTCGCCCCTCTCTGATGCAAGATTTTCGCATGGCTTGCTCACAACATCGCCTGTGGACGGCGGATTGACGCGCTAGACATGGATTGCAAGATCACACCTCGGCCTGTTACACGTGCCTGCAGGACGAAGACACAGTGGACCACATCTTGGTGCAATGTGGTTATGCGTGCGGTACTTGGATGGGCTGTCTCGACAAGCTACATTTACAGACTACTTGCCCCACGAACACGGACTCATTCCTGGACTGGTGGATGCAACAACGCTCGGGTTTCGCGAAGGAAGACAAGCGCGGTTTCGACACTCTGGTCATCTGCACGACATGGTCGCTCTGGAAGCAAAGGAATGCTAGGGTGTTCAATAGAACTGAGCAACGGGTAGACACGCAAGAGCTCGTGCTGAAGATCCTCGATGAGATGAGAGATTGGAAGCTGGTGGCCAGCAGAGGAGGTAGTTTGCAACGCTTTATGAGAGAGTAGCCTCGTGTTGTATTGTAGGAGTGGGAGTGGGTGTCTGTCTTCGAGTGCCCCGCACTCGCTAGACCTCTTGTAAATTGTCTTGCTCTCTTCTATAAAATTAAGGCACGCGCTTTGCGTGCTCTCGAAAAAAAAACAGCGCCTCCTACCTTGCGTGCAATCTGGGGCAACATCAGCGAACCAAACACATTGAGATCGACTTGCACTTCATTCGAGACAGGGTGGCTCTTGGCGAAGTTCTCGTTCTTCACGTTCCTTCGAGCTCTCAGTTTGCTGACGTTTTTACCAAGGGGTTGCCGTCTCAAGTGTTCCCAGACTTTAGATCCAGCCTGAACATCCTTCGGAACGGAGTTCCGGCTGAGGGAGGGTGTTAGAATTAGTCTGTGTTCACTATGTACATTGTAACGTAGCTCCGGGTTTATAGGATCAGGACCACGTCTGGCTTGCGTGCCCAAGTGTAGGACGTGCGGTTCCCTCCTTCTATCCTTCCATATATTTGTACTCTGTAAATTAGTTTTGATCAATCAAGGAAATCACTTTCCAAATCCTTCCCTTTGATAATACTAACAAATTAAGTCAAGGGTTCTGTGCATGCGTGCGTGCGTGGGAAGCAAGCAATTCATTATCAAAGTTGGAACTTAGGGCCTGTTCGGTACTCCTCCAGCTTCACCAAATCCACAAATCTGGCTTCTATTTCCCGATGCTGGCTTCTTCCATGGACTGCGATCGATGAAAAACCGTTCGGCACGCTCGCTCTAGCTTCTCGTACGTGCCAGCAGGCCAACCTGCTCAGACGGACTGGAGCCCAGCTAGCTCAACAGTTAAGGTGGCCTTAGGTCCAGCCGGACACAGGAGGAGAGTAGCTGGGCTTCGCCCAGTTCAGAGTGAAAGGTAGGGATGCCTCCTCGTAGCTCATCACGAGAATATAACGAAGATAGCCAGAAACACCGCTCCAGTTTTTTGTACGTGGACTGTCCTTCGATCCAGGAAGCTAGCTTCCCTGAGCGGAACCGTTCGGCTCAGCTCCAGCGCAGATTTAGGCGGATCTGAAAGCTGGAGGAGTACCGAACAGGCCCTTAGACACCAAAACTGTACTGGACAGTTTCTCCCACCGACGCCGACGCATGGTGGTGGCGCGTATAAGATCGTAGTGAAAATCGTGGCGACAATGATGGCTCTCGGTCAACGATAAGCATGTCATCACGGAGTTGACAATGGCTGTCAATCCATATCAGGCATGCCAATAAAATAGTCTAAATAAAATAGTCAGCACTAATTATCGATGATTTGTTTACAACTTCAACAAAGTCCACTAATTCAGGGTCGGTCACACCACTTCTTCGCGGGGTGCTAGCCAGAGCCTAAAATAGCTAAGGGACTCACTAAACTAAACGCAGCTTTGCAGTAGACAGTAGTAGAACTAAAAATACTTAAATATGTGCAAAAAAAGGAAAAACGTGCGTAAAATATATGCAAAGAAAATGCCCGGCGATCTTCTTCTACTCGCGAAGGACGTTCTCGAACAGCCCGCGGATGTACTCCGGCATGAAGTCGTGCCGCGTCAGGATCCCCAGCACCGGCGGTCTCTGCAATGCACACACACGCGTGGTCAGAGAATGGTAAAAATGGCGGCAAGTAATGGCGGAGCTGGTCAGTGACTTCTTACCCCGGGGGTCCTGGGCACGACGCACATGTGGCGGAGGCCGAGGTCGCGGAAGAGCACGGCGGCCTTGGCCAGCGACATGTTCTCCACGACGGTGTAGGGCGACCGGTTGGTGATCGGGTGGAGGTCCACGTACATGTCCATCTCCTCCTCGGTGAGCCTCAGCTCGTCCACCTCCATCGCCTTCCCCGACGACCCCACCTTGGCGAAGTCGAAGGGGTTGAGCTTGCGGAACACCTCGGCGGCGCCGGTCTTGACGGGGGCCCTCGTGAAGGTCCTGCCGTTGAGCAGCACGATCAGATGGGACCGCAGCACCAGGCCGCACAGCTCCGGCGCCGGCGCGAACGGCTCCTCCTCGATCACCGGGAACCCGTTGTGGCCCGTGCGCCGCAGCGTGTTCACCACGGAACCGACGCGCTCCACGCTGGAGAAGGTGATCACCGGCCCGGACAGCACGTCGCTGGCCACCAGGCTTCGCATGCACGCGTCGGCGTGCACCTCCAGGAAGGGGAGCCCCTTCATGCGCACGATCTGCTCGTACACGCCCTTGTTGAAGCAGTCCGCCACCGTTTTGGAGACGAGCAGGACGAGCATGATGAGCGGCAGCAGCAGGAGGTCGTTGGTGAGCTCCAGCAGGATCACGCACACCGACACCGTCATCCGCATGGTGCCGCCGAGGAAGGACGCCGCGCCGACGATCGCAAAGAGGCCCGTGTCGAGGCCCGAGCCGAAGACCTTGCCCACGAGGCGGCCGAAGGAGGCACCGGAGAGGATGACGGGGATGAAGAGGCCCGACGGCACGGCCACGCCGTAGGTGATCAGGCCAAGAGTGTACACGCCGATGAAGAACGTGAGCAGAGTGTACACCCCGAACTCGCTGTCCGTGCCGCCGCTGAAGAGGTTGCGGATGGCGTCGTCGTTGGTGTTGAAGAAGAGAGAGGCCAGCGCGTTGTAGTGCCCCGCCGGACACCAGAACTTCTTGTAGTTGCCGTTCCGGCCGATGGTCGGGCACTTGCCGGGGGCGAGCTCGGGCGGGCACGGGACGCAGGGAGACAGCGACGACAGGCCGAAGGAGCAGCACGAGGTGACAAGTGAGATGAACACCGTCATGAGGATCTTGTACGGCGCGCCCTTCCTGCAAATTCAAATCATTCAGTGATCCAACTTCCTGAAGCTCTCTCAGAAATGCTTCCCTTTCATAATGAGGTTAATTCGGATGAAGATTACTCGTTGATGACGCCGTATCTGCGGAGGATCCGGTCGACAAAGTGGTTGAAGAGAGCTCCGAGCAGCCCGCCGAGGATGCCGAGCAGTATGACCGCGGCGATGTCAGTGGCGGTGTAAGTCGTCACCCGCGAGCTGACGTCGAACATGATCAGACCCCCTTTGCCAAACAGGCCGCAGTTGCCGCTGCGGCAGTACTCTATCAACGACCGCAGCACTATCGCCGACACTGCCGTTGTGGAGAATGTCCTCCACAGAAGCGCACTCCGCCACCTGAGAGGTCAGAAGGACAAAGGGTTTCTGTTATTATGAAAGTAATGGGAGCAGAGTAGCCCGGTTTGAAAAACAAAGGCAAATTCGCCGTAGATTTCATTCCACAGTTCAATGTGATCATATTATCAGGACCAAAGACTACCAAAGGAGTGATTCCATGTGACAGATGATGAATTTATCTGAAACCAACATTGGGTGAAATTGCACTTTCCCAAGGTATAAACACTAGTAGCAGTTCTATGCGCACTGTAGCATTTCCGACAAAATCAGGATTGGAAATAGAACATGCACAGTCTTAGTAGTAGTAAAATTTTACCAAGTCGTTGCTTCCTCGAGCGCAAAGAGGACGCCCCCGACGGGGGCGCGGAATGCTGCAGTGACGCCGGCCGCAGCACCGCAGGTGATGAGATCCCTACGATCGAGGTCGTTCTTGAAGTACCTGATCCAGTTCCACGTGAGACCATACCTGCGCGACCCCCCTTGGCCGAGCATGGCGGCAATGCAGGCACCAGTGTGCACCATAGGCCCTTCTTTGCCCAGCATAAAACCGGCAGACACCCCCAATATGGAGCCAATAATCTGCAGGTCCCAAAGTCATCACAACTTAGTCCTGTCCAATGTGCATCGAAACATCCATTGGCAGTGAGTTAGAAAGAAAGTGGTCTGACCTTCACGAAGAGGGTGCTGGGCGCTAGGATGGAGTGGGCGTCGACACCGTTCAGATAGGCCTTCACCTCCGGTATGCCGGAGCCAGCTGCCGCGGGGGCTAAGTAGGCGCAAACCGCAGCTGCGGATCCCGCGAGAACCGCATTGCAGGCCATGTATAGCAGGAACGCTTCCAGGTTCCTGAAGCCACAGAGATGGAGATGATGCCCCGTGCATTGTTTGGGTCTTTGGGAGATGGCATTGGTGGTGTACATGTCTGGCAGGCAAGGCATACCTGTTTTGCCGCATGAGGTTGCTGGTCAGGAGCAGCTTGTAGCCGGCGATGTTCTCGACGGCGATGTTGTTGAAGAATCCCACGAGGCCCACGAAGGATCCCACGAGGAGCGCCATGAGCCATTTGAGCACCTGGTACTGGAAGATCTGGATCCTCCCCCTCGACCTCCAGTCCTGCTTGTACACGTCGTTCTCCACGATCCTGAAATCGACCGCAGATCGGTAAAGAATTTAGGACGAACTTCTGAGGATCGTGGTAGATAGGGTTTAGGGACACGCACTCGTAGTCGAGGCTCTCGATAGGGCAGACGTTGGTGCCGACGACGGCCATCTGCGACGTGGTGTTGGAGCCGCGCTGCCGCAGCAGCGGCCGCTCCAGCCCGCCGGCCGCGTCCTCGAGGTCGCCCCACTTCACCGACCTCGCAGACGTCGGCGCCGTTGCCGACACCGGCGTCGCCGACGGCGTGGGAGCCTCGGGTACGGGTGCGGGCACGGGGCGTACGGCCAAGCCTTTCTCCCGTTTAGCCATGGCCATGGATCTGTGTTTTCCCGAGGCTAACCTAATCTAATCAAACGCGCGGCGCGTTCTTCGATCGTCCGTGCCGAATCTGCAAAACGTAAACACGGGCATTATTGTCGGGAATGGGATAAACGACATGTGTCAAATTAAACGTATCTGGCTTCGTTTAAGAGGAAAGGATCTCGCGGAATGCGACTTAACCCTAACCGCCTAAGGGATAAGGCTAGGAATTCAAACGAAACGAGACAAGGATCCGTGGGTTACGTGGACTCTTACGACGATGAACAGATTGACCGGATCGGATGATCTTCAGGAGAGGGGCCAGCGCCTGTGAATCTTTTGGGATCACGCGGCGGTGCTGTGGTGCCGCCGGCTCACGGCGACCATCGTCGCCGCCACGGGATTCTCTGCCGAGAGAGACGCTGGTTGAGCACCCTCGACTGCACCGACCTGGCTGTCGGGGTCGGGTCGGCCGGAGAGGAACGCGGGAAGCAGGATATACACCTGTGTGGCGATCGATTTTGTTCCCCGCCGCTAATTCATTGCGCTGAGGGAGACGACCAAGTGAAGGAAGGCGACTAATGCGGCTGTCGGGTCAGATCAGCTGGATCCGCTTTGCACGGGATGCATGCAGGGCTTAGGTTGAACGTGGCTATGGCTTCGCAACATATATATGCACCCACCCTGCGTGCAATACAGCTGAAGCAATTTTTTTGACAGTAATAAGACTTTATTTCTCACATGATAGCCATGTCGTTTACAAGAAGTTGAGAAATAAAATCAGGGAAAAAACTTTCCCAAAAATCAGAAGATCATATTAGGTTTGTCTAAAGTCAAATTTTATATACTTTCACCATCACCCTGTGGATCTCAACGGCTGCGTCCGCCACCTTCCCTACGTGACACGTGTCTAAGTGAAGGCCCGCATACCATCATTCATCGAACTCGGTTCTGCAACTGAAGCTATGCTTCTGAAACATATGCGGTGTTGCAATGGTCTACGGAGGGTCTATGTTTTGCAACAAAACTTCCCTTGCGATTTTTTTTCTGCAACAAGGCCTCAATTACAAAAAAAAAATTGCTACAAAATCTCAGTTGCAAAAAATGCAACAAAACAGTTGTTGCAAAAAAAATGCAACAAGATCTGTGTTGCAGAAATAATTCTGCAACAAGACCAGTGTTGCGATGCTGGGGGCACGCTCAGGCTCTTGATGCGGTATATCTGACGGCTCGTGACCCGGATGATCTTTTTTGATCTTTTGAAAAGACCAGCCGGCGGACGCGTAGCACGTCCCTTAACATATACACCACCAAATCAATACTATTGCATTCATCATTGCATATATTTTCACATCGTATAAATTTCTCACTGTAAATGTTCATATTATTTTCTACAAACTTGGTCAAACTTTATAAAGTTTGACTTGAAGGAAATATGCCCTAGAGGGAATAATAAAGTTGTTATTTTATATTTCCTTATTCATGATAAAGATTTATTATTCATGCTAGAATTGTATTGATCGGAAACTTAAATACATGTGTGAATACATAAATAAATACCATGTCCCTAGTAAGCCTCTACTAGACTAGCTCGTTGATCAAAGATGGTTAAGGTTTTCAAACTATGGACATGTGTTGTCATTTGATAACGGGATCACATCATTAGGAGAATGATGTGATGGACAAGACCCACCCGTTAGCTTAGCATAATGATCGTTCAGTTTTATTGCTATTGATTTCTTCATGTCAAATACATATTCCTTCGACTATGAGATTATGCAGCTCCCGGATACCGAAGGAATATCTTGTGTGCTATCAAACGTCACAACGTAACTGGGTGATATTAAAGATGCTCTATAGGTATCTTCGAAGGTGTTTGTTGAGTTGGCATAGATCGAGATTAGGATTTGTCACTCAGATTAACGGAGAGGTATCTCTGGGCCCCTCTCGGTAATACACATCATAAGCTTGCAAGCAAATGACTAAGGAGTTAGTCACAAGGTGATGTATTACGGAACGAATAAAGATACTTGCCGGTAACGAGATTGAACTAGCTATGAAGAAACCGACTATCGAATCTCGGGCAAGTAACATACCGATAGACAAATGGAATTACGTATGTTGTCATAACGGTTCGACCGATAAAGATCTTCGTAGAATATGTAGGAGCCAATATGGGCATACATGTTTCGCTATTGGTTACTGACCGGAGAGGTGTCTCGGTCATGTCTACATAGTTCTCAAACCCGTAACTTTGAATCCAGGTAACTTTGAAGAAAACAAACAGAGACCTCTGCTGCTGCTGGTGGTTTATTGTGAACCACTTCATTATGAACATACCAGCTTCTCAACAAGGTCATTAACAGCATGCATCCAGTAAGTTGATCTAAGGGCGCCAGAACTTGGAACAACCATTCCTTCCCTGAGTTCTTAATGGATTCCATAGCCGGTAGACACCAAACATTTGCCATCTTTTCATATAGATGCCGGCTGAGAGGGCACACCAAGAAAGGGTGAAAATTGTCCTCCATTTCGCTTGCACATATTGGACACCCATCAGAAGTTTCCATCTCAATTCTATGTTTTTTCTGCCAACTCGGCAGAGAGTTTGTTACCATGCGCCAGGCAAAATTCCGTACTGTCGGCGGTGCGTTGCTCGACCAAATAAATTTCCAACATGGACGTGATCCCTACGAGTTAGCACTAGAGGCAACTGCACTTCCCCTATGAGCTTCTTCAAATGCTAGATCATAGGCGCTCTTAACAGAGAACTGAGCGAACTTCCCTGGACCCCAGGACAGCACATCATCAAAGTTAACGGGTGCCCGGAACTTACATGGACTTTAGTCGAAGCTAATATGCGAAGTAAATAAAAACAGAGTAGCCAAGCAATCATCTACTGAGTTTGCTTCCCTTAAGGAGTGAGAAAACTAGACTTTTGCAAAATCACAAACCAACTTATTTCATTCTGCAATCGTTGCAATCTCCTCGCTTGTTTTTGTATGGACTCCCTATCACCTACTGCGAGATAGAGGTCCAGCTCGCCTCTGGTGCCGGGGGGGGGGGGGGGGGGTAATGGTGTGGCCAGGTTCTGCAGCGGCGGGCGTGTGTGTTTCTTCTCTAGTTTCTCATCGCTTTTCACTCTTTTCTTTCGTTTTTTTGTTATTTTCTTCGGTTTCTTTCTTTGGTTTTCATCGGTGTTTTTTTCTAACACATGTCTAGATTTTTTTACACATTATACATTATTGGTATAAATCATGAACATCATTTCTACATGATTAATATTTACTTAAATATATATTTTGATGTCTATTATTAATCACATTTTACATTTTTTGTATACATATTAAATATTTATCCATACAAGCATAACATTTTAAATGGTATGAAACATTTTTTGACTTACAGAAACACTTTTTTGCATTCTATTATTTTTTAAAAGTGGAACGTACTTATTTTATGAAACACGTGAACATTTTTTTAAAATGTCACAAACATTTATGGAATGCTAACAACAATTTTTAAAATAAAATTCAAAACTAAAAAAAATGTAACACCATGATGACATTTTTCAGATTCGCGATGAACATTAAAAAACAATAAGTACATTAATTTGGTCAAATATATCTATTTTTAATATTTGAAAAAAATATATGATAGGTGAAAAATAATAATATGCATGCCAAGTTGGGCCGGACCATTTATGGCGCTCTCGAGGCGAGGGTATCATTTCTCTCGCATAAAGCGCGACATGTCCCCAATCCAGCAATCCCGATGTGTAACACAGCCAAAGCATCAGTTGTTCTAAAAAAAACTAAATCATCAGTTTCTAAAAAATACCTAAAGCATCATGGCTGAGGCTGAACTATCGCAGGACGGACCGCATCGTGGTTGAACAGTGTGGCCCAAGCCAAGGAATTTTCTGGGGTACAAACCTATTGTCCGTGTCAAATATTCGCGAACATCTTCATTTGTACGCAAAATTAGTGGTGTCCGGAAACGTTTCCCATATATCTAGACCATTTTTCAAATTCATTTTCTCTTCACCATCTGACATTTTTTTTTTCAATTTGGTATCTATTTTTTATTTTTTTCTCTTTTTGTATATTTTATTCTTTATTTTCCTTCTCCTTTTACTCCTTTTTCTTTTATTCAACCTTTTGCTTTAGTTTATTTTAAAATTTAAAATACATGACTTTCTGGTAAAATGCGTGACATTTGTTCCAAAGTTTATGTATGACTATATATCCATATGTGAATGGGCCTACATTTTTCATCCACGGTTTCATAAAATACATGGGCCTGCTTAAAATCATGAACATATTTAATTGTTACACGAATTGTTTTCAAATGCGAGATGAACATTTCTATTGAGGTCTATGAGTATTGTTCGTGTTTTCACATTATATGAACTTTCTTATTTTTAAAACTAATTTCCTACAAAACTTCCTTTTTACCCTCTTATAATCATTTTTTAAAATGAGACAAAAATGAAGCTGTTGGGCCGTGCTAGTGGTCGGCCCATACGAAAGCCTTGTAGGCGTTTTACGGTTGATTAAAGCGATGAATGGGAGGCCTCAAGGCCTAGCTCAACTTCCAAGGTATTCTGACAATAAAGATCTCTCGATTTAGCATGCTCGTTAGCATCAACATCTAATTGATATAAAGGGACTCAAAAAAATCTAATTGATATAAAGGAGATAAAGAAAGTTTAGTCTTCAGGTCCCAAGCAGGCTTGTCCTTCGCAAGTGTGAGGTGTTCCTCGATGGAGGTGTTCCTCGACCGGGTATGGGAGGACCGGCTACTGTTGTGTGACGAGATGTTGAGGGCGCTTTCGTAGGATCATCTGCTATAGTGATCAGAGGAGTCATCAATCTTTTGCTACACTCGAAGCGATAGCATGCTAAGAGGCTCTGGCTCTAGCCAATGATTTCATGCTTCAAAACATCCATGTGTCATCAGATTCAAAGCAGATTGTAGAGGAAATCACATGCACTTCAGGAGCCCATCATGGAGCTATTGTCAAGGAAATATATATCAGCAAAGCTAGTTTTAATAGTTGTTCTTTTTTTTTTGAAGGTCATGCTTGGAATGTAGAAGCTCATAACTTAGCCAAATTCTCTCACTCCCTTGATCAAGGTCGCCATATCTGGGGTTTAACCCGATTACATTAATTTTACCCCTCTTGTTATAAACCCCAATCCATGAAGTGTGTCTATTTGCTTAAAAGAATATGCTTCAGGATCCTAGTAGCATAATGGATGACCATGATGCACACGGAAGCATGGTTGGAAGGGAATGGTGATTCGTTAGATACTGATAAAGAGCATAAGTGTTAGACAACAATGTGGAAGGTGAAGGTGCCCTCTAACATGAAGTGTTTTTGTGGCGTCTCACACAACAATTTTTTCCCACGTCAAACCTCCCGCAACATTGTAACATGATCTTGTCAGCTCGATTTGTTGAGCAGAGGACTCATGGCACCATCATTATTTGAGTGCACATGCTCCGATGTACTTGGGCTCCTGCAAAAGATAACTAATTGAGCTCATGAACACAATGAGGAACGAACATTTTGTTTTTTGTGATGATTGAAGGCGCATGCAAATTTGTAAGGTTCTTCTGACTCTGTGTGCAATTCGAACGGCATGAAGAAAGCTATCCAAGAAGGCGAGTGCTAGACTCCTTTATCGACACGTCATTTTTTCACTAGCTATCGCGCATATCAGGTGGGGAACAACGAATGCTTCCATGAACAAAATGCCTCACCTTATGCACCAGAGAACCTGTTCAAAATATGCCCTAGAGGCAATAATATTGTATTATTATGTTTCCATTATTCATATTTAGAGTTTATATTTCATGCTATAACTGCTATGATCCTGGAATATGCGATTCGGTGGAAAACTCATATGCACGTATGAAATAATAAAGGGTTAAACAATAGGTTCCCGGTCTCACCTCTAAGACTGGCTCAAGTGTTGTTGGTGATCACATTTTCTGGATCTTAGGATTTCGTTAAGTGTAACGATAGTCCTAAAACAACATTGAGGGTATGACGTTAGAAGAACGATCATATTGAATCGACCCAATACTTGTCTGTTATACTTTGTAATATATCGTCTGAAATCATTTGTTATAACATGAAGTTTTAGCTTGTGTTCTTGTTCCTCAGACCATGAGAGTGTCTCGGTCACTTCCTACTGGACGGTGGGCTTTGGGGTTTCTCAAACATCATCTGTAACAAGGTGATCATAACGACAACTTTCAGGTTCACCGGAAAGTTTGACAAGTGACCGGATTGCTTGAGAGTGGGATTGGCTCCTCCGACGATGGAGAGATATTCTTAAGGCCCTCTTGGTGTGACGGCATCCATCATCGTCTGGGTAGACACAGGTGACTACGTCACTAGGATGCTGGAACACGTTAACAAGAAAGAAGAACAAAACTGGTAACGGGGGCAACGGTATAGTGAGCATGGTGATGACTCAGGAGGATACCGATGCACACCGGGTTTTATAAAGTATCACGAAGCAAAGGGAACATCACATGATAACCAAAGGTTCACTCGAATATCGTTCGTGTAATAATAGGGACCGATATGGATGTCCACGATTCCGCTATCGATCATTGAACGAAGGGGTTTTATTCATATCTATGATTTACCAAACCTAAGGGGTCACAAGTTTAAGGTAATCATGATCTGCTGAGTGTTAGTGGTACGGGAGTAATGAGAATATATTTGTTGAATTGTTTCATTAATATCCGGAATAGTTCCAAGAGGTTCCGGAAGCATTTTGGGGTCACCGGAAGGGTTTCGGTGAATATCGGGTAATACCGGGCATTACAGATTACTTATATATAGGTGGAAAATGTTCCCGGGGATGTTAAATTATATATATATAATGCTCTTAAATGTTTAGAATGAATATATATTTAATTTAATATCAATGGGCCTAATAAAAAGCTAAGAGGTGGAGAAGGAATTGGGCCACAAGGGCCCAATAGGAAGCCCCCCTCCCACTATAGGAGGTCGAATCCTACTAGGGGTGGGAGTCCAACTCCCCCGCCCTAGGTCGGCCCACCGACTCGTCTAATTCCGCTGCACTCCGGAAGCTGTTTTTTAGGGTTTTCAGAACAATAAATAAAATCATGTATTTCGCTTAAATTCCAAGCATAGCAATGCAAACAATTAACTTAATGTCGTAATAGTTTCCCTTTTTGAGACAAGCGGTGTCGCACAAAATAAGCATGCTCATCTAATCATTTTCCCTCAACTAAGCTAGTTGGGTTTTCAGCACGAACACAAATGGATCGAAGATGATCCAAGTAAAAAAGCTTCATCGGAATGGTAGATTTTGGGTGGTTCCTCAACCACTGGGTTAGCAAGTACAACTATTTTTTTGGTGTTTTGCATTTCCTACCCATAACTAAAGATAGAAAACAAGAGCATAAAATAAAAACTACTTAGAGATAAAGCCAACAAGCGCACACGAGAATATTCACCCCACGCTATTGCTCCCTGACAACGACGCCATAAAAAGGTCTTGATAACCCACAAGTATAGGGGATCGTTTGTAGCCTTTTTTGATAAGTAAGAGTGTCAAACCCAATGAGGAGCTAAAGGTATAATTTATATTCCCTTCAAGTTCTATCGACCACCGATACAACTCTACGCACACCAACTTTAGCTTTACCTAGAAACAAGTAATAAACTACTTTGTAGGTGTAATGGGATAAGTTTACAAGATAATAAAGAATGTGAAAATAAAAGTTTGGTGCTATTTTAATAAAAGAACAATTAAGTTAGTATATAGAGTGCGGAAAAGTGGTGGTAGGATTTGCGGAATTGTCCCTAAGCAATTGGCTAAGTTTACTAGACTGGTAGCAAGTTTTTATGTGGGAGAGGCCACTGCTAGCATGCCATCCCTTACTTGGAATTCTATGCACTTATGATTGGAGCTATTCGCAAGCATCAGCAACTACTAAAGCTCATTAAGGTAAGACCCAACCATAGCATTAAGATATATTGGCCCCCCTTCAATACCGTATGAATCAATTTCTATGGTAGGAAGAAGTTTCCGTCACTCTTGCCCTACAATGTATAGTCCTACCAACATACACCTATCCCTATGGTGTGATCCACGTGCACGCTCATATGATGTGTACCAAAGGACAACAACATGACCACAAGCAATTTAAACCAATCATATCAGATCACCAAGTACCCATAGGACAACAAAATATACTCAAACATCATAGGAGGGCAACACATCATTGGATAATAATACGAAGCATAAAGCACCATGTTAAAGTAGGGCGTACCGCGGGTTGAGGGAGAGTGGACCGCTGAATACAGATGAGGGAAGGTTATGGAGGTGTTGACGAAGATGACGAAGTTGTTAGAGTAGATCGCCGTCACACGATGATTACCTTGGCGGCGTTCCGGCACCACCGGGGGAGAGGGGGAGAGACCCCCTCCTTCTTATTCTTGCTTGGCCTCCCCCTAGAAGGGAGGAGGGTTTCCCCGCTGGTCCTCAGCCACCATGGCTCCCGGAGGGAAGGAGCCCCTCCGAGATTGAATCTATCTCTTTGTTTCTCTTATGTTTCGCATTTGTTTTCGGACCACTTCACTGTTTTTTATATTCTCATAGATTCGTAACTACAATTGGGCTGAAATTTTGAGGAGATTTTTATCCAAAAATTATCTTTCTTGTGGCGAAAGAAGGGCTCTAACCGACTTACAAGGGAGTCACAAGGCAACATGGTGCGCCCTACCCTCCAAGGCGCGCCATGTTGCCTTGTGGGTCCCTCGGGCACCGTATTGCGTTGATTCTTCTTCTCAAAACACACACACACACACACACACACATATATATATATTCCAAAATAAATCTCCATAAATTTTTATCGTGTTTGGATTTCGTTTGATATGGATTTTCTGCGAAACAAAAAACATGTAAAAGCCAGGAACTGGCACTGGGCACTGGATCAATATGTTAGTCCCAAAAATAATTTAAAATGTTATCAAAAGAATATGAAAATTGTAGAATATTGGCATGAAACAATCAAAAGACTCCATGGGTGTTAGATTGATTACTATGTAATCTAGATTATTGACTCTAGTGCAAGTGTGAGACTGTTAGAAGTATGCCCTAGAGGCAATAATAAAGTGGTTATTATTATATTTTCTTAATCATGATAAGGGTTTATTATTCATGCTATAATTGTATTGATCGGAAACTTAAATACATGTGTGAATACATAAGCAAATACCAAGTCCCTAGTAAGCCTCTACTAGACTAGCTCGTTGATCAAAAGATGGTTAAGGTTTCCTGACCATAGACATGAGTTGTCACTTGATAACGGGGTCACATCATTAGGAGAATGACATGATGGACAAGACCCATCCATTAGCTTAGCATATGATCGCTCAGTTTATTGCTACTGCTTTCTTAATGTCAAATACATATTCTTTCGACCATGAGATCATGCAACTCCCGGATACCGGAGGAATACCTTGTGTGCTATCAAACGTCACTTCGTAACTGGGTTATCATAAAGGTGCTCTACTGGTATCTCCGAAGGTGTCCGTTGGGTTGGCGTGAATCGAGATTGGGATTTGTCACTCCATGTGACGGAGAGGTATCTCTGGGCCCTCTCAATAATACAACATCACAAGTAGCTTGCAAGCAAAGTGACCAAGGAGTTAGCTACAAGATGATGTATTATGGAACGAATAAAGAGACTTGCCGGAAACGAGATTGAACTAGGTATGATGATACCGGCGATCGAATCTCGGGCAAGTAACATACCGATGACAAAGGGAATAACGTATGTTGTTATTGCGGTTTGACCGATAAAGATCTTCGTAGAATATGTAGGAACCAATATGAGCATCCAGGTTCCGCTATTGGGTATTGACCGGAGATGTGTCTCAGTCATGTCTACATAGTTCTCGAAGATATTTATCATAAAGGTGCTCTACAGGTATCTCCGAAGGTGTCCGTTGGGTTGGCGTGAATCGAGATTGGGATTTGTCACTCCGTGTGACGAAGAGGTATCTCTGGGCCCTCTCGATAATACAACATCACAAGAAGCTTGCAAGCAAAGTGACCAAGGAGTTAGCTACAAGATGATGTATTATGGAATGAATAAAGAGACTTGCCGGAAACGAGATTGAACTAGGTATGATGCATGATACCGGCGATCGAATCTCGGGCAAGTAACATACCGATGACAAAGGGAATAACGTATGTTGTTATTGCGGTTTGACCGATAAAGATCTTCGTAGAATATGTAGGAATCAATATGAGCATCTAGGTTCCGCTATTGGTTATTGACCGGATGAGATCACGGACATGACGAGGAGTCTCGAAATTGTTGAGAGGTAAAGATTCATATATTGGAAGGTAGTATTCAGACATCGGAATGATTTCGAGTGGTTCGGGTATTTTAGCGGAGAACCGAGGGGTTACCGGAAACCCCCGGGGGAACCAATGGGCCTACATGGGCCTTAGTGGAGAGAGAGGAGGGCCGCAAGGGGTGGCCGTGCGCCCCCCCCATGATAGTCCGAATTGGACTAGGGGAGGGGGCGGTGCCCCCCTTTCCCTCTCCCTCTCCCTCTCCTTCCTTTTCCCTCCGGTGAAGAAAGGAAAAGAGGAGGGGCCGAATCCTACTAGGACTAGGAGTCCTAGTAGGACTCCCCCCTTGGCGCGCCCCCTCCTGGTCGGCCGCCTCCTCCTCCCCTCCTTTATATACGGGGGCGGGGGGGGCACCCCAAAGGCGCATCAATTGTTCTCTTAGCCGCGTGCGTTGCCCCCCTCCATAGTTTACTCCTCCGGTCATAGCGTCGTACTACTTAGGCAAAGCCCTGCGCGGATCACTTCACCATCACTGTCACCACACCTCGAGCTGACGGAACTCTCCCTCGACCCTCTGCTAGATCAATAGTTCGAGGGACGTCATCGAGCTGAACGTGTGCTGAACTCGGAGGTGCCGTACGTTCGGTACTAGATCGGTTGGATCGTGAAGACGTTCGACTACATCAATCACGTTAAACTAATGCTTCCGCTTTCAGTCTACGAGGGTACGTGGACACACTATCCCCCTCTTGTTGCTATGCATCTCCTAGATAGATCTTGCATGATCGTAGGAATTTTTTTGAAATTGCATGCTACGTTCCCCAACAATGGTATCAGAGCCAGGTCTATGCGTAGATGATATGCATGAGTAGAACACAAAGAGTTGTGGGCGATAATAGTCATACTGCTTACCACCAACGCCTTATTTTGATTCGGCGGTATTATTGGATGAAGCGGCCCGGACCAACATTACATGGCCACGTTTATGAGACCGGTTCTACCGACGTGTTTTTGCACACAGGTGGCTGGCGGGTGTCTATTTCTCCAACTTTAGTTGAATCCAATTTGACTACAGCCGGTCCTTGTTGAAGGTCAAAACAACACACTTGATGAAAAATCATTGTGGTTTTGATGCGTAGGTAAGAACGGTTCTTGCTAGAAGCCCGTAGCAGCCACGTAAAACTTGCAACAAGGAAGTAGAGATGTCTCACTTCTTTTTGCAGGGCTTGTTGTGATGTGATATGGTCAAGACGTGATGAGATATAAATTGTTCTATGAGATGATCATGTTTTGTAAAAGTTATCGGCAACTGGCAAGAGCCTTATGGTTGTCACTTTATTGTATGAAATGCAATCGCCATGTAATTGCTTTACTTTATCACTATGTGGTAGTGATAGTTGTAGAAGCAATAGTTGGTGAGACGACAACGACGCTACGATGGAGATCCAGGTGTCAAGCCGGTGACAATGGAGATCATGACGGTGCTTTGGAGATGGAGATCAAAGGCACAAGATGATGATGGCCATATCATGTCACATATTTTGATGCATGTGATATTTATCTTTTATGCATCTTATTTTGCTTAGCACGGCTGTAGCATTATAAGACGATTCCTCACTAAAGTTCAAGGTATAAGTGTTCTCCCTGAAGGAAATATGCCCTAGAGGCAATAATAAAGTTGTTATTTATATTTCCTTATATCATGATAAATGTTTATTATTCATGCTACAATTGTATTAACCGGAAACTCAGTACATGTGTGAATACATAGACAAACAAAGTGTCCCTAGTATGCCTCTACTTGACTAGCTCGTTAATCAAAGATGGTTAAGTTTCCTGACCATAGACATGTGTTGTCATTTGATCAACGGGATCACATCATTAGAGAATGATGTGATGGACAAGACCCATCCGTTACCTTAGCATAATGATCGTTTAGTTTTATTGCTATTGTTTTCTTCATGACTTATACATATTTCTCTGACTATGAGATTATGCAACTCCCGAATACCGGAGGAACACCTTGTGTGCTATCAAACGTCACAACATAACTGGGTGATTATAAAGATGCTCTACAGGTGTCTCCGAAGGTGTTTGCTGGGTTGGCATAGATCAAGATTAGGATTTGTCACTCCGTGTATCGGAGAGGTATCTCTGCGCCCTCTCGGTAATGCGCATCACTATAAGCCGTGCAAGCAATGTGACTAATGAGTTATTTGCAGGATGATGCATTACGGAATGAGTAAAGAGACTTGCTGGTAACGAGATTGAACTAGGTATGATGATACCGACGATCGAATCTCGGGCAAGTAACATACCGATGACAAAGGGAATGACGTATGTTGTTATGCGGTTTGACCGATAAAGATCTTCGTAGAATATGTAGGCGCCAATATGAGCATCCAGGTTCCGCCATTGGTTATTGACCGGAGATGTGTCTCGGTCATGTCTACATAGTTCTCGATCCCGTAGGGTCCGCACGCTTAACGTTTGATGACGATTTGCATTATGAGTTATGTGTTTTGGTGACCGAAGTTTGTTCGGAGTCCCGAATGAGATCACGGACATGACGAGGAGTCTCGAAATGTTCGAGAGGTAAATATCAATATATTGGCAAGTTATATTCGGACACCGGAATGGTTCCGAGTGATTCGGGTATTTTTCCGGAGTACCGAGGGGTTACCGGAACTCCCCGGGGAAGTGTTGGGCCAACATGGGCCTAAGGGAGAGAGAGGGAAGCCCACGGGAGGTGGCCGCACGCCCCCCTCCTTGGGAGTCCGAATAGGACAAGGAGGAGGGGCGGCGCCCCCCTTCCCTTTCCCTCTCCCTCTCATTCCTATTCCCTCCGGTGGAAGAAAGGAGAAGGTGGGGGGGTCGAATCCTACTTGGACTAGGAGTCCAAGTAGGACTCCCCCCATGGCGCGCCCCTCCTGGCCGTCGGCCTCTCTCCCACCTCCTTTATATACGTGGGCAGGGGGCACCCCAAAGGCACACCATTAGTTCTCTTAGCCGTGTGGGGTGCTCCCTCCACAGTTTACTCCTCCGGTCATAGCATCGTAGTGCTTAGGCGAAGCCCTGCGTGGATCACATCACCAATACCGTCGCCATGCCGTCGTGCTGACGGAACTCTCCCTCGACCCTCTACTAGATCAAGAGCTCGAGGGACGTCATCGAGCCGAACATGTGCTGAACATGGAGGTGCCATACGTTCAGTACTTGGATCGGTTGGATCGTGAAGACGTTCGACTACATCAACCGCGTTAACAAATGCTTCCGCTTTCGGCCTACGAGGGTACGTGGACACACTCTCCCATCTCGTTGCTATGCTTCTCCTAGATAGATCTTGCGTGATTGTAGGATTTTTTTTTGAATTACTACGTTCCCCATTAGTGGCATCCGAGCCAGGTTTATGCGTAGATGATATGCACGAGTAGAACACAAAGAGTTGTGGGTGATAATAGTCATACTGCTTACCACCAACATCTTACTTTGATTCGGCGGTATTGTTGGATGAAGCGGCCCGGACTGACATTACATGACCGCGTTCATGAGACTGGTTCTACCGACGTGCTTCACACACACGTGGCTGGCGGGTGTCTGTTTCTCCAACTTTAGTTGAATCGAGTTTGACTACGGCCGGTCCTTGTTGAAGGTTAAAACAACACACTTGACGAAAAATCGTTGTGGTTTTGATGCGTAGGTAAGAATGTATCTTGCTAGAAGCCCGTATCAGCCATGTAAAACTTGCAACAACAAAGTAGAGGAATTCTAACTTGTTTTTGCAGGGCATGTTGTGATGTGATATGGTCAAGACGTGATGAGATATAAATTGTTGTATGAGATGATCACGTTTTGTAAAAGTTATCGGCAACTGGCAGGAGCCTTATGGTTGTCGCTTTATTGTATGAAATGCAATCGCCATGTAATTGCTTTACTTTATCACTAAGCGGTAGCGATAGTCGTAGAAGCAATAGTTGGCGAGACGACAATGAAGCTACAATGGAGATCAAGGTGTCAAGCCAGTGATGATGGAGATCATGACGGTGCTTTGGAGATGGAGATCAAAGGCACAAGATGATGATGGCCATACCATGTCACATATTTTGATTGCATGTGATGTTTATCCTTTATGCATATTATTTTGCTTAGTACGGCAGTAGCATTATAAGATGATCCCTCACTAAATTTCAAGGTATAAGTGTTGTCCCTGAGTATGCACCATTCCTACAGTTCGTCGTGCCGAGACACCACGTGATGATCGGGTGTGATAAGCTCTACGTTCACATACAATGGGTGCAAGCCATTTTTGCACATGCAGAATACTCGGGTTAAAGTTGACGAGCCTAGCATATGCAGATATGGCCTCGGAACACTGATACCGAAAGGTCGGACGTGAATCATATAGTAGATATGATCAACATAGTGATGTTCACCATTGAAAACTACTCCATCTCACGTGATGATCGGACATGGTTTAGTTGATATGGATCACGTGATCTTTTAGATGACTAGAGGGATGTCTATCGAAGTGGGAGTTCTTAAGTAATATGATTAGTTGAACTTTAATTTATCATGAACTTAGTACATGATAGTTTTTGCATGTCTATGTTGTTGTAGATCAATGGCCCGTGCTACCGTTCCCTTGAATTTTAATGCGTTCCAAGAGAAAACTAAGTTGAAAGATGACGGTAGCAACTACACGGACTGGGTCTGTAACTTGAGAATTATCATCATTGCTGCACAGAAGAATTACGTCCTGGAAGCACCGCTAGGTGCAAGGTCCGCTGCAGGAGCAACTGCGGATGTTATGAACGTTTGGCAGAGCAAAGCTGATGACTACTCGATTGTTCAGTGTGCCATGCTTTACGGCTTAGAATCGGGACTTCAAAGACGTTTTGAACGTCCTGGAGCATATGAGATGTTGCAGGAGTTGAAGTTAATATTTCAAGCAAATGCCCGAGTTGAGAGATATGAAGTCTCCAACAAGTTCTATAGCTGCAAGATGGAGGAGAATAGTTCTATCAGTGAACATATACTCGAAATGTCTGGGTATCATAACCACTTGACTCGGCTGGGAGTTAATCTTCCAGATTATAGTGTCATTGACAGAGTTCTTCAATCACTACCACCAAGCTATAAAGGCTTCATGATGAACTATAATATGCAAGGGATGGAAAAGACAATTGCTGAGCTCTTCGCGATGCTAAAAGCTGCGGAGGTAGAAATCAAGAAGGAGCATCAAGTGTTGATGGTTAACAAGACCACTAGTTTCAAGAAAAAGGGCAAAGGGAAGAAGGGGAACTTCAAGAAGAACAGCAAGCAAGTTGCTTCTCAAGGGAAGAAGCCCAAGTCTGGACCTAACCCTGAAACTGAGTGCTTCTACTGCAAAGGGACTGGTCACTGGAAGCGGAACTACCCCAAGTATTTGGCGGATAAGAAGGATGGCAAAGTGAAAGGTATATTTGATATACATGTTATTGATGTGTACCTTACTAATGCTCGTAGTAGCGCCTGGGTATTTGATACTGGTTTTGTTGCTCATATTTGCAACTCGAAACAGGGGCTACGGATTAAACGAAGATTGGCTAAGGACGAGGTGACGATGCGTGTGGGAAATGGTTCCAAAGTCGATGTGCTCGCCGTCGGCACGCTACCTCTACATCTACCTTCGGGATTAGTTTTAGACCTAAATAATTGTTATTTGGTGCCAGCATTGAGCATGAACATTATATCTGGATCTTGCTTGATGTGAGACAGTTATTCATTTAAATCAGAGAATAATGGTTGTTCTATTTATATGAGTAATATCTTTTACGGTCATGCACCCTTGATGAGTGGTCTATTTTTGTTGAATCTCGATTGTAGTGATACACATATTCATAATATTGAAGCCAAAAGATGCAAAGTTAATAATGATAATGCAACTTATTTGTGGCACTGCCGTTTAGGTCATATTGGTGTAAAGCGCATGAAGAAACTCCATGCTGATGGGCTTATGGAATCACTTTTATGAATCACTTGATGCTTGCGAACCATGCCTCATGGGTGTTGGTGTCAAAACCGGCCGATCTAGGGTAGGGGGTCCCGAACTGCGCGTTTGAGGATCGAAGGTAACAGGAGGCGAGGGACACGATGTTTACCCAGGTTTGGGCCCTCTTAACGGAGGTAATACCCTACTTCCTGCTTGATTGACTTTGATGAGTATAGGGGTTACAAGAGTTGATCTACCTCGAGATCGTAATGGCTAAGCCCTAGATGTCTAGCCTGTCATTATGATTGCCACCACGGACTAAACCCTCCGGTCTATATAGACACCGGAGGGGCCTAGGGTTGTACAGAGTCGGTTTACAGAGAAAGGAAACCATACGAATAGCCGCCAAGCTTGCTATCCATGCCAGGAAGAGCTCCATCCGGACATGGGAAAAAGGCCCTCTATCTTGTACCTTCACGGCCCATTAGTCCGGCCCACGTCACATAGTCCGACCATCCGAGGACCCCTTAATCCAGGACTCCCTCAGTAGCCCCCGAACTTGCCTTCAATGACGATGTAGTATCCGGCTTTATGTCTTCGGCTTTGCAAGGCGGGTTCTCCATTGTACTTCGGATTGACGATAGTTCGGCTGCCCATTAAATACCATTTCTTTACTACCGTCGCCTCGGCTTCCACGTGTCAAATGAATGTGAATAGTCTTCGTGTTTTTACAAAGAACACCCCGTCTAGGCGGGAAAAGCGCCTATATAAAGAGATTGGATCTCAGCAACCATTCCCCACCACGCGGAAATCCTTAGAGCTTGCCGTAGGAAATCGCCCAAACATGTCCAGCATCCCCAGCTCCTCCTCGCGCCCCAACGGTCCTCAAAAAGGCTACTGGGAAAGTTTTTCGGTATCCCATGCCCATTTGAGCAAACTTCAGATGCAGCGGTACCTTCCTCCCGTGGATCTAGTCTCCGTTCGGGCTGGATTAACTTCCATCGATGGCGAAGCCTTGGCGGAGAATTTCCCCAATCCTTCTATAGAGGAGCGGGTGTGCTTTGTTTCCTTCCTCTTGAGAGGCGTAGGATTTCCTATTCATCCTTTCCTCAGAGCTCTACTGGAGTATTATGGCCTCCAACTGCACAATCTGACGTCGGGCTCCATCCTGCATATCGCGGGCTTTGTTTCTCTTTGCGAGGTGTTTCTGGGCTGCGAGGCCCATTTTGAGCTATGGCGGAAATTTTTCTGCCTCGTCCCCCGCTCCCAAAAGGGATCTATATTTGAGGTGGGCGGCGCCAAAGTATGGCGCATAGCCGGGACTGGATACCTGTCCGGCACCCCGAAGAAGGCATCCGAAGAGTGGCCCTCGGAGTGGTTTTATATTGAAGACGTTATTATTCCAGACCTAATCCGGCGCGGTCTTCCCGAATTCTCCAGCGCTCCCTTAAAGAAGCGCGCCAGCTGGCGTCCCCAAAGCATCGAAGAAGAAGATAGTGCAGAGGTTTCGAGACTGGCAATCAAGATCAGAGTACTCACCAACTCCGGGCTGTCTATAATTGAGGTAATGGCCATTACCATAACCCGATGCGTTCCGCCGCTCCAATCTAGAGGTCTCCCCATGTGGAATTATAACGGGGAGGACGACGCGTCCCGTTGTCTGCGCAAAGGTCCAGATAATTTTGCCGCCCTGGCCGCTATCTTAGCCGATCTATACAAAGGGGAAAAGGAAGACTTCGCTCATTTATCGTGCCGGGAAGGCTTTTCCATGTATAACCCCATCCTCTGGGTGAGTTTTCCAACTATTGGCTTTACTCAACCTTTCTCCGAAGTCTATGTTAGTCGAATTCAATCCGGCAGCATTTTGGTAGGAATGGAGAAAGATCATCGAGGGGATCTACAGCCCCGCTCCGTAGCCAGAGGACCATATTCGGGACCTAGATCCTGGATATAAAGAGGATCCAGACATATTTATAGAGCTTAAGGAGGGAGTTTTTTATCAGGTGAGCTATGACGGCACGGAAGTAGCTATTAGCGCCAATTACCCTGGCCTCCTCCCTTCCTCACATGTAAGTACCCAGGAGACGTCTCCTCCAAAAGAGTTTTCCCATTGCGCCTCACCCAACGCACTGTCTCATGCTCCGAAGGGGCGACGCTCGTCTCGCCGAGCTGTATCAAAGGTGTCTTCTAAGAAGGCGACACCTGCGCAGGGCGAGTCTTTGAAAAGAAAGGCCAAAGGTGATACCACCGAGCCCTCGCCGTCACCAAAGAGGTATAGTTTTTAACACGCACCCGGTGAACAGACCGAATCATGACGTTTTTCGTTGGGCCGTCTTGTAGGAAGAGCATACGCCGGACTATATCCGAGGACCTCACTGGCCGTGCATTGACCAATCCGGCCCCGGACCCTGCCATAAGGACTAGGGTCGATATGGGTAAAATGCCGGATTGTCACCTCCAAGAGGATTCGGATAATGTATCCATCATCAACTCCGAAGTGGAGAGTGCGATGAATCATCGGCGGAGGAAAGAGTCCATGCGCGACCCGAGTTTCACCGAAGAGGCATTCAATGCCCTCAGCTCAGCGGATGCATGCATCCGAGCTGCTCGGGATGGACTTGCCGGAGCCACTCACCAACTTTCAAAAGATATGCAGGTAAAAACATAATTTGGATTCAATAATCATATGCCAGTAGCCCCCGAGACTTGAAGCAGTTGACCCAACTGATTTAAGGGTCATTTAATGTTATCAGGTACTCATGGCAAAAAAAACGCTGTCTCAGGAGCTTGAAGAATGTCGGACCAAGCTAGCTGTTGCCACCGCCGAACTGGAAGATTTGAAGAAATCCCAGAAGGCTTCGGATGGTAAGCACAACAGTGTCCGGAAAATACGATCCTGTGCTGACAAGGATTTTGAATATCCATTGTTTTATTTACGGCAGTAGGATCGACAAATCAGTTGGAGGAGAGGCTAAAGGCCGCTCAGGCGGACAAGCAACATGCCGAAGGGCAAGAAGCTGCTGGTCAACGTGTATTAACACGGACCATTAATGAGAAGAACAAACTATAGGATGCCAACATCAAGCAAGCCGAGGAGCTAAAGGACATAAGAGCCCAGCTGTCGGACGCTTTGAAGGAGAACCGAAAGCTGAAAGGCGGCATATTTAGTATGTCCTTGAACCTTACTTTCATAAGATCTCTTGACGGAAAAAAATTATGAGATTTGTTCCTGTAGGTTTGTTAACTGGGTGTCCTAAAGGAGAAGTGTCCAGATTTCAAGGCGACTTGCTGCAAGAGTTGTCCAAGGTGCACGAGCGGGCTTGGAAAGCGATGAGGAATATGGCTAAGGCTTTATGGCCATCCGATTCTCCTCCAGGACTAATGGGGGATCTCGCGGAGCTATTCAAAGGAGCTTGTCTTCGCTTTGAGCTGTGGAAGGCATCGACATGTGGAGAGGGTGCACGAGAGGCCTGGGCCATGGTGAAAACGCGGTATACCGGACTTGCTCCGAATCATACGGCCAGGGTTGGACCTCGGGGACCGGATGGACAAGAAATTCGGGTTAGCTTGGTGTATGTGTTGGGAATCGTAGCATAATTTAAAATTTTCCTACGCTCACCAAGATGCATCTATGGAGTCTACTAGCAACGAGGGGAAAGGAGTGCATCTACATACCCTTGTAGATCGCGAGCGGAAGCGTTCCAATGAACGTGGATGACGGAGTCGTACTCGCCGTGATCCAAATCACCGATGACCGAGTGCCGAAAGGACGGCACCTCTGCGTTCAACACACGTACGGTGCAGCGATGTCTCCTCCTTCTTGATCCAGCAAGGGGGAAGGAGAGGTTGATGGAGATCCAGCAGCACGACGGCGTGGTGGTAGATGTAGCGGTTCTCCGGCAGGGCTTCACCGAGCTTCTGCGAGAGAGAGAGAGGTGTTGCAGGGGAGGAGGGAGGCGCCCAAGGCTGTGTGTTGCTGCCCTCCCTCCCCCCTTTTATATAGGCCCCCTGGGGGGGCGCCGGCCCAGGGAGATGGGATCTCCAAGGGGGGGCGGCGGCCAAAGGGGGGAAGGGGTGCCTTGCCCCCCAAGGCAAGGGGGAAGCTCCCCCCTAGGGTTCCCAACCCTAGGCGCATGGGGGAGGCCCAAGGGGGGCGCCCCAGCCCACTAAGGGCTGGTTCCCTTCCACTTTCAGCCCACGGGGCCCTCCGGGATAGGTGGCCCCACCCGGTGGACCCCCGGGACCCTTCCGGTGGTCCCGGTACAATACCGGTAACCCCCAAAACTTTCCCGGTGGCCGAAACTTGACTTCCTATATATAATTCTTCACCTCCGGACCATTCCGGAACCTCTCGTGACGTCCGGGATCTCATCCGGGACTCCGAACAACTTTCGGGTTTCCGCATACATATATCTCTACAACCCTAGCGTCACCGAACCTTAAGTGTGTAGACCCTACGGGTTCGGGAGACATGCAGACATGACCGAGACGCCTCTCCGGTCAATAACCAACAGCGGGATCTGGATACCCATGTTGGCTCCCACATGTTCCACGATGATCTCATCGGATGAACCACGGTGTCGAGGATTCAATCAATCCGTATGCAATTCCCTTTGTCAATCGGTATGTTACTTGCCCGAGATTCGATCGTCGGTATCCCAATACCTTGTTCAATCTCGTTACCGGCAAGTCTCTTTACTCGTACCGCAATGCATGATCCCGTGACTAACGCCTTAGTCACATTGAGCTCATTATGATGATGCATTACCGAGTGGGCCCAGAGATACCTCTCCGTCACACGGAGTGACAAATCCCAGTCTCGATCCGTGCCAACCCAACAGACACTTTCGGAGATACCCGTAGTGCACCTTTATAGTCACCCAGTTACGTTGTGACGTTTGGCACACCCAAAGCACTCCTACGGTATCCGGGAGTTGCACGATCTCATGGTCTAAGGAAAAGATACTTGACATTGGAAAAGCTCTAGCAAACGAAACTACACGATCTTTTATGCTATGCTTAGGATTGGGTCTTGTCCATCACATCATTCTCCTAATGATGTGATCCCGTTATCAATGACATCCAATGTCCATAGTCAGGAAACCATGACTATCTGTTGATCAACGAGCTAGTCAACTAGAGGCTTACTAGGGACACGTTGTGGTCTATGTATTCACACATGTATTACGATTTCCGGACAATACAATTATAGCATGAATAATAGACAATTATCATGAACAAAGAAATATAATAATAACCATTTATTATTGCCTCTAGGGCATATTTCCAACAGTCTCCCACTTGCACTAGAGTCAATAATCTAGTTACATTGTGATGAATCGAACACCCATTGCGTCCTGGTGTTGATCATGTTTTGCCCTAGGGAGAGGTTTAGTCAACGGATCTGCTACATTCAGGTCCGTATGTACTTTACAAATATCTATGTCTCCATTTTGAACACTTTCACGAATGGAGTTGAAGCGACGCTTGATATGCCTGGTCTTCCTGTGAAACCTGGGCTCCTTCGCAAGGGCAATAGCTCCAGTGTTGTCACAGAAGAGAGTCATCGGGCCCGACGCATTGGGAATCACCCCTAGGTCGGTAATGAACTCCTTCATCCAGACTGCTTCCTGTGCTGCCTCCGAGGCTGCCATGTACTCCGCTTCACATGTAGATCCCGCCACGACGCTTTGCTTGCAACTGCACCAGCTTACTGCTCCTCCATTCAAAATATACACGTATCCGGTTTGTGACTTCGAGTCATCCAGATCTGTGTCGAAGCTAGCGTCGACGTAACCCTTTACGACGAGCTCTTCGTCACCTCCATAAACGAGAAACATATCCTTAGTCCTCTTCAGGTACTTCAGGATATTCTTGACCGCTGTCCAGTGTTCCATGCCGGGATTACTTTGGTACCTTCCTACCAAACTTACGGCAAGGTTTACATCAGGTCTGGTACACAGCATGGCATACATAATAGACCCTATGGCCGAGGCATAGGGGATGACACTCATCTTTCTATATCTTCTGCCGTGGTCGGGCATTGAGCCGTGCTCAATTGCACACCTTGCAATACAGGCAAGAACCCCTTCTTGGACTGATCCATACTGAACTTCTTCAATATCTTGTCAAGGTATGTACTCTGTGAAAGACCAATGAGGCGTCTTGATCTATCTCTATAGATCTTGATGCCTAATATATAAGCAGCTTCTCCAAGGTCCTTCATTGAAAAACACTTATTCAAATAGGCCTTTATACTTTCCAAGAATTCTATATCATTTCCCATCAATAATATGTCATCCACATATAATATGAGAAATGCTACAGAGCTCCCACTCACTTTCTTGTAAACACAGGCTTCTCCATAAGTCTGTGTAAACCCAAACGCTTTGATCATCTCATCAAAGCGAATGTTCCAACTCCGAGATGCTTGCACCAGCCCATAGATTGAGCGCTGGAGCTTGCATACTTTGTTAGCATTCTTAGGATCGACAAAACCTTCCGGCTGCATCATATACAACTCTTCCTTAAGGAAGCCGTTAAGGAATGCCGTTTTGACGTCCATCTGCCATATCTCATAATCATAGTATGCGGCAATTGCTAACATGATTCGGACGGACTTCAGCTTCGCTACGGGTGAGAAAGTCTCATCGTAGTCAACCCCTTGAACTTGTCGATAACCCTTAGCGACAAGTCGAGCTTTGTAGATGGTCACATTACCATCTGCGTCCGTCTTCTTCTTAAAGATCCATTTGTTTTCTATGGCTCGCCGCTCATCGGGCAAGTCAGTCAAAGTCCATACTTTGTTTTCATACATGGATTCTATCTCGGATTTCATGGCTTCTAGCCATTTGTCGGAATCCGGGCCCGCCATCGCTTCTTCATAGTTCGAAGGTTCACCGTTGTCTAACAACATGATTTCCAGGACAGGGTTGCCGTACCACTCTGGTGCGGAACGTGTCCTTGTGGACCTACGAAGTTCAGTAGTAACTTGATCCGAAGCTTCATGATCATCATCATTAACTTCCTCCCCAGTCGGTGTAGGCACCACAGGAACATTTTCCCGCGCTGCGCTACTTTCCGGTTCGGAAGGGGTGACTATCACCTCATCAAGTTCCACTTTCCTCCCACTCAATTCTTTCGAGAGAAACTCCTTCTCCAGAAAGGACCCGTTCTTGGCAACGAAGATCTTGCCTTCGGATCTGAGGTAGAAGGTATACCCAATAGTTTCCTTAGGGTATCCTATGAAGACGCATTTTTCCGACTTGGGTTCGAGCTTTTCAGGTTGAAGTTTCTTGACATAAGCATCGCATCCCCAAACTTTTAGAAACGACAGCTTAGGTTTCTTCCCAAACCATAATTCATACGGTGTCGTCTCAACGGATTTCGACGGAGCCCTATTTAAAGTGAATGCGGCAGTCTCTAAAGCATAGCCCCAAAATGAGAGCGGTAAATCGGTAAGAGACATCATAGATCGCACCATATCCAATAGAGTGCGATTACGACGTTCGGACACACCATTTCTCTGAGGTGTTCCAGGCGGCGTGAGTTGTGAAACTATTCCACATTTCCTTAAGTGTGTACCAAATTCGTGACTTAAATATTCTCCACCACGATCTGATCGTAAGAATTTTATTTTCCTGTCACGTTGATTCTCAACTTCACTCTGAAATTCCTTGAACTTTTCAAAGGTTTCAGACTTGTGTTTCATTAGGTAGACATACCCATATCTACTTAAGTCATCAGTGAGAGTGAGAACATAACGATATCCTCCGCGAGCCTCAACACTCATTGGACCACACACATCGGTATGTATGATTTCCAATAAGTTGGTTGCTCGCTCCATTGTTCCGGAGAACGGAGTCTTGGTCATCTTACCCATGAGGCATGGTTCGCACGTGTCAAATGATTCGTAATCAAGAGACTCCAAAAGTCCATCTGCATGGAGCTTCTTCATGCGCTTGACACCAATGTGACCAAGGCGGCAGTGCCACAAGTATGTGGGACTATCGTTATCAACTTTACATCTTTTGGTATTCACACTATGAACATGTGTAACATCACGTTCGAGATTCATCAAAAATAAACCATTGACCAGCGGGGCATGACCATAAAACATATCTCTCAAATAAATAGAACAACCATTATTCTCGGATTTAAATGAGTAGCCATCTCGAATTAAACGAGATCCAGATACAATGTTCATGCTCAAAGCTGGCACTAAATAACAATTATTGAGGTTTAAAACTAATCCCGTGGGTAGATGCAGAGGTAGCGTGCCGACGGCGATCACATCGACCTTGGAACCATTCCCGACACGCATCGTCACCTCGTCCTTCGCCAGTCTCCGTTTATTCCGTAGTTCCTGTTTTGAGTTACAAATATGAGCAACCGCACCGGTATCAAATACCCAGGAGCTACTACGAGTACTGGTAAGGTACACATCAATTACATGTATATCACATATACCTTGGGTGTTGCCGGCCTTCTTCTTGTCCGCTAAGTATTTGGGGCAGTTCCGCTTCCAGTGACCACTTCCCTTGCAATAAAAGCACTCAGTCTCGGGCTTGGGTCCATGCTTTGACTTCTTCCCAGTAACTGGTTTACCGGGCGCGGCAACTCCCTTGCCGTCCTTCTTGAAGTTCTTCTTACCCTTGCCCTTCTTGAACTTAGTGGTTTTATTCACCATCAACACTTGATGTTCTTTTCTGATCTCCCCTTCCGCTGATTTCAGCATTGAATATACCTCGGGAATGGTCTTTTCCATCCCCTGCATATTGTAGTTCATCACAAAGCTCTTGTAGCTTGGTGGAAGCGACTGGAGGATTCTGTCAATGACCGCGTCATCCGGGAGATTAACTCCCAGCTGAGACAAGCGGTTGTGCAACCCAGACATTCTGAGTATGTGCTCACTAACAGAACTGTTCTCCTCCATTTTACAGCTGAAGAACTTGTCGGAGACATCATATCTCTCGACCCGGGCATGAGCTTGAAAAACTAATTTCAGCTCCTCGAACATCTCATATGCTCCATGTTTCTCAAAACGCTTTTGGAGACCCGGTTCTAGGCTGTAAAGCATGCCGCACTGAACGAGGGAGTAATCATCAGCACGTGATTGCCAAGCGTTCATAACGTCTTGGTTCTCTGGGATTGGTGCTTCACCTAGCGGTGCTTCTAAGACATAATCTTTCTTGGCTACTATGAGGATGAGCCTCAGGTTCCGGACCCAGTCCGTATAGTTGCTGCCATCATCTTTCAGCTTGGTTTTCTCTAGGAACGCGTTGAAATTGAGGACAACGTTGGCCATTTGATCTACAAGACATAGTGTAAAGATTTTTAGACTAAGTTCATGATAATTGAGTTCATCTAATCAAATTTTTAATGAACTCCCACTCAGATAGACATCCCTCTAGTCATCTAAGTGAAACATGATCCGAATTCAACTAGGCCGTGTCCGATCATCACGTGAGACGGACTAGTCAAGATCGGTGAACATCTCCATGTTGATCGTATCTTCTATACGACTCATGCTCGACCTTTCGGTCCTCCGTGTTCCGAGGCCATGTCTGTACATGCTAGGCTCGTCAAGTCAACCTAAGTGTATTGCGTGTGTTCCGAGGCCATGTCTGTACATGCTAGGCTCGTCAACACCCGTTGTATTCGAACGTTAGAATCTATCACACCCGATCATCACGTGGTGCTTCGAAACAACGAACCTTCGCAACGGTGCACAGTTAGGGTGAACACTTTCTTGAAATTATTATAAGGGATCATCTTACTTACTACCATCGTTCTAAGCAAATAAGATGCAAAAACATGATAAACATCACATGCAATCAAATAGTGACATGATATGGCCAATATCATTATGCTCCTTTGATCTCCATCTTCGGGGCACCATGATCATCTTCGTCACCGGCATGACACCATGATCTCCATCATCATGATCTCCATCATTGTGTCTTCATGAAGTCGTCACGCCAACGATTACTTCTACTTCTATGGCTAACGCGTTTAGCAACAAAGTAAAGTAATTTACATGGCGTTATTCAATGACACGCAGGTCATGCAAAATAATAAAGACAACTCCTATGGCTCCTGCCGGTTGTCATACTCATCGACATGCAAGTCGTGATTCCTATTACAAGAATATGATCAATCTCATACATCACATATATCATTCATCACATCTTCTGGCCATATCACATCACATAGCACTTGCTGCAAAAACAAGTTAGACGTCCTCTAATTGTTGTTGCAAGTTTTTACGTGGTTTGTAGGTTTCTAGCAAGAACGTTTTTCTTACCTACGTATGACCACAACGTGATTTGCCAATTTCTATTTACCCTTCATAAGGACCCTTTTCATCGAATCCGTTCCGACTAAAGTAGGAGAGACAGACACCCGCTAGCCACCTTATGCAACTAGTGCATGTCAATCGGTGGAACCTGTCTCACGTAAGCGTACGTGTAAGGTCGGTCCGGGCCGCTTCATCCTACAATGCCGCCGAAACAAAAAACGACTAGTAGCGGCAAGAAGAATTGGCAAACTCAACGCCCACAACTGCTTTGTGTTCTACTCGTACATAGTAACTACGCATAAACCTGGCTCTGATACCACTGTTGGGAGTCGTAGCATAATTTAAAATTTTCCTACGCTCACCAAGATGCATCTATGGAGTCTACTATCAACGAGGGGAAAGGAGTGCATCTACATACCCTTGTAGATCGCGAGGGGAAGCGTTCCAATGAACGTGGATGACGGAGTCGTACTCGCCGTGATCCAAATCACCGATGACCGAGTGCCGAACGGACGGCACCTCCGCGTTCAACACACGTACGGTGCAGCGACGTCTCCTCCTTCTTGATCCAGCAAGGGGGAAGGAGAGGTTGATGGAGATCCAGCAGCACGACGGCGTGGTGGTGGATGTAGCGGTTCTCCGGCAGGGCTTCACCGAGCTTCTGCGAGAGAGAGAGAGGTGTTGCAGGGGAGGAGGGAGGCGCCCAAGGCTGTGTGTTGCTGCCCTCCCTCCCCCCCTTTATATAGGCCCCCTGGGGGGCGCCGGCCCAGGGAGATGGGATCTCCAAGGGGGGCGGCGGCCAAAGGGGGGAAGGGGTGCCTTGCCCCCCAAGGCAAGGGGGAAGCTCCCCCCTAGGGTTCCCAACCCTAGGCGCATGGGGGGAGGCCCAAGGGGGGCGCCCCAGCCCACTAAGGGCTGGTTCCCTTCCACTTTCAGCCCACGGGGCCCTCCGGGATAGGTGGCCCCACCCGGTGGACCCCCGGGACCCTTCCGGTGGTCCCGGTACAATACCGGTAACCCCCGAAACTTTCCCGGTGGCCGAAACTTGACTTCCTATATATAATTCTTCACCTCCGGACCATTCCGGAACCTCTCGTGACGTCCGGGATCTCATCCGGGACTCCGAACAACTTTCGGGTTTCCGCATACATATATCTCTACAACCCTAGCGTCACCGAACCTTAAGTGTGTAGACCCTACGGGTTCGGGAGACATGCAGACATGACCGAGACGCCTCTCCGGTCAATAACCAACAGCGGGATCTGGATACCCATGTTGGCTCCCACATGTTCCACGATGATCTCATCGGATGAACCACGGTGTCGAGGATTCAATCAATCCGTATGCAATTCCCTTTGTCAATCGGTATGTTACTTGCCCGAGATTCGATCGTCGGTATCCCAATACCTTGTTCAATCTCGTTACCGGCAAGTCTCTTTACTCGTACCGCAATGCATGATCCCGTGACTAACGCCTTAGTCACATTGAGCTCATTATGATGATGCATTACCGAGTGGGCCCAGAGATACCTCTCCGTCACACGGAGTGACAAATCCCAGTCTCGATCCGTGCCAACCCAACAGACACTTTCGGAGATACCCGTAGTGCACCTTTATAGTCACCCAGTTACGTTGTGACGTTTGGCACACCCAAAGCACTCTTACGGTATCCGGGAGTTGCACGATCTCATGGTCTAAGGAAAAGATACTTGACATTGGAAAAGCTCTAGGAAACGAAACTACACGATCTTTTATGCTATGCTTAGGATTGGGTCTTGTCCATCACATCATTCTCCTAATGATGTAATCCCGTTATCAATGACATCCAATGTCCATAGTCAGGAAACCATGACTATCTGTTGATCAACGAGCTAGTCAACTAGAGGCTTACTAGGGACACGTTGTGGTCTATGTACTCACACATGTATTACGATTTCCGGACAATACAATTATAGCATGAATAATAGACTATTATCATGAACAAAGAAATATAATAATAACCATTTATTATTGCCTCTAGGGCATATTTCCAAGCGATTGTCCGATGCATCGCGAAGGCGATAGGCTCCTCCAGTGAGAACTTCATCTATAATGAAGGGACCCTCCCATTTGGGCATGAGCTTGTCCTTTTTCTTCTCTGGTAGCCGTAGAATGAGTTCACCGACATTATAAGTCTTGGCCCGCACTTCTCTGCTTTGGTATCTTCGAGCTTGTTGTTGGTAGAATGCGGAACGAGATTTTGCGACATCACGCTCCTCCTCCAGGCCATCTAAGTCATCTTGCCGATCAAGCTCGACCTCTCTCTCTTCGTACATGCGCACTCGAGGTGAGTCATGAATAATATTGCAGGGCAAGATGGCCTCTGCGCCGTACACCATGAAGAACGGTGTGTATCCGGTCATGCGATTGGGTGTGGTCCGCAGCCCCCAGAGTATGAAGTCAAGCTCCTCGACCCAGTGTTTGTCCGACTCCTTTAGAGATCGCACCAGTCTTGGTTTAATGCCGCTCATTATCAGGCCATTGGCCCGTTCTACTTGACCGTTTGTTTGAGGGTGATAAACGGAGGCGTAATCTAGCTTGATGCCCAGATTAGCACACCAAGTTTTTACCTCGTTGGCTGTAAAGTTAGAGCCATTGTCAGCGATGATGCTGTGTGGGACACCATAATGGTGTACGACACCGGATATAAAATCTATCACTGGTCCAGCTTCAGCCGTTTTAACTGGTTTGGCCTCTATCCACTTAGTAAATTTATCTACCATAACCAGCAAGTATTTTTTCTTATGGCTTCCCCCTTTAAGGGGTCGGACCATGTCCAGCCCCCAGACCGCGAAAGGCCAAGTAATGGGGATTATTCGTAGGGCAGCGGCATATGGCTTTGATTGGCGAAGAGCTGGCATCCAACACAGCATTGGACGAGGTCCTGTGCATCTGCTCGGGCCATGGGCCAGAAAAAACCAGTACAAAAGGCTTTACTTACAAGGGCCCGAGCTGCGACGTGATGGCCACCAAGGCCAGCATGGATCTCGGCCAAGATCTGCTGCCCCTCCTCTTCGGAGATACATCTTTGAAGGACTCCGGTAGTACTTTTCTTGTAGAGTTCTCCTTCATGAACCTTGTAGGCTTTCGAGCATCGAACTATGCAACGAGCCTCGTTCTGGTCCTCGGGGAGCTCCCACCTATTAAGGTAGGCCAAGACGGGTTCGGTCCATGGAGCGATTACCGCCATGATTAAATGGGCAGAAGGTGTTGGTTCTGTGCCCCAGCCCCGATGATGTCTGAATCGTGTTCGGCATCTGGGGGTGTGATCGGCGCCAGACTGGTATTTCCGCTCTCGTCCTGCCATACCACGGATGGCTTAAAGAGCCTTTCTATGAAGGTGTTAGGCGGGACGGGGTCGCGTTTAGCGCCCATTCGAGCAAGGATGTCCGCTGCTTGGTTACTGTCTCGGGCCACATGATGAAACTCGAACCCCTCGAACCGAGCTGATATTTTGAGCACGACATTGCGGTAAGCTGCCACCTTTGGATCTTTTGCATCGAATTCTCTGTTTATTTGTGATATTGCAAGATTTGAATCCCCGTGCACCTCGAGGCGCTGTATGCCCATAGAAACAGCCATCCGGAGACCATGCAATAGTGCCTCGTATTCGGCTGCGTTATTAGAGTCCGTATACATGATTTGCAATAAGTAACGGACTGTGTCCCCTGTAGGGGATGTTAGGATGACACCGGCCCCCAATCCGGCTAACATTTTTGAACCGTCGAAGTACATCACCCAGTTGGAGTATGTGCCGTACTCTTTAGGGAGTTCGGCTTCTGTCCATTCGACGACAAAGTCGGCCAACACCTGAGATTTAATAGCTCGGCGTGGTTTAGACGTTATTTCAAATGGTAGGAGCTCGATGGCCCATTTTGCAATGCGGCCGGTGGCATCTCGATTGTTTATGATGTCATTGAGTGGTACCTCGGAAGCCACCATGATCGAGCACTCTTGAAAGTAGTGATGCAACTTCCGAGATGCCATGAAAATAGCATATGCTATCTTTTGATAGTGCGGGTATCGGCATTTGCATGGTGTGAGAACCGCCGATACATAGTATACGGGTTTTTGGAGTGGGAATTTATGTCCCTCTTCCTCTCGTTCGACAACGAGTACTACGCTCACCACCTGGTGAGTTGCAGATACGTATAGTAGCATAGGTTCACCGATGTTAGGTGCGGCAAGGATTGGGTTGTTTGCTAGCAAAGTTTTTATTTCTTCCAACCTGGCTGTTGCTGCATCTGTCCACTCAAAGTGGTCGGTACGTCAGAGTAGGCGATATAGCGGTAGTGCCTTCTCTCCCAATTTGGAGATAAAGCAGCTCAAGGCTGCCACGCACCCAGCTAGCTTTTGGACCTGTTTTAGGTCTGTTGGAATTGCCAACTGTGACAAGGCTCGGATTTTGGCTGGGTTTGCTTTGATTCCTCTATGGGAAACGATGAAACCAAGCAGCTTTCCGGCTGGAACGCCGAAAACGCATTTTTTGGATTGAGCCGTATGTCATATGTTCGGAGGTTGTCAAATGTAAGACGTAAATTGTCTACCAATGATTCGACATGTTTGGTTTTGATGACTACATCATCTACATACGTCTCCACCGTCTTGACAATTTGTTTTTTCACGCATGTTTGAATCATGCGTTGGTAGGTGGCGCCGGCGTTTTTAAGCCCGAAAGGCATAGTGTTAAAAAAGAAAGGCCCATACGGAGTGATAAATGTCGTTGCAGCCTGATACGATTCCTTCATCTTAAATGGTATCCGGAGTATGCGTCGAGCAAACACAGTGAATCGTGTCGTGCAGTTGCATCAATGATCCAGTCAATGTGGGGCAGTGGGAAGGGGTCCTTAGGGCAAGCTTTATTGAGGTCTTTAAAATCAACACAAAGGCGCCAAGATCTGTCCTTCTTTGGCACGATGACCAGGTTTGCTAGCCAATCCGGGTGTTTTGTTTCTCGAATAAACCCGGCTTCAAGTAGTTTGGCTAGCTCCTCCCCCATAGCTTGCCGCTTGGGTTCAGTAAATCGCCGTAGCGTTTGCTTAACTGGCTTGAACCCCTTTATTATGTTGAGGCTGTGTTCGGCCAGTCTGCGTGGGATTCCTCGCATATCAGAAGGGTGCCAGGCGAAAATGTCCCAATTCTCGCGCAGGAATGCTCTCAGAGCGGCGTCGATCGCCGGATCCAGCTGTGCTCCAATGGCTACTGTTTTATTAGGATCCGTCGGGTGAACTTGGAAGTTGACTATTTCGTCTGCCGGTTTGAAAGAAGTGGATTTAGGCCTTTTATCAAGGATCACGTCATCTCTATCCACTATGGAACGCAGAGCGGTGAGCTCCTCGGCCGCAAGGGCCTCGGATAGTGCCTCGAGGGCCAAGGACGCGGTTTTGTTTTCGGCGTGGAGTGCTATGTCCGGATCACTAGCGATAGTGATAACTCCGTTGGCCCCGGGCATTTTGAGCTTCATGTACCCGTAATGATGTATGGCCTGAAAGCGTGTGAATGCATCTCGCCCCAACAGGGCATGATATCCATTGTTGAAAGGTGCCACCTGGAAGATTAACTCTTCGGACCTGTAGTTCTCAGGCGTGCCGAATACACATCAAGTTTTATTTTTCCCCAACACCGAGCTTCTCGGCTGGGGATAATACCCTGAAAGGTTGTACTGCTCTGCTCAATGCGGCTCTTGTCTATTTGCATTTTGTCGAGCGTGTCCTCATAGACAAGGTTCAATCCGCTGCACCCGTCCATGAGCACTTTAGTAAGCCGAAAGCCATCCATAATTGGGTTTAGAACTAAAGCAGCTGGTGCTCGGACTGATCAGACCAGTGGTTCGTCAATGGCGTTGAAGGTTATCGCCATGTCGTTCCAAGGGTTCATTGCGGCTACTTGGTTAACTTCGGCGAGGTCGCAGAGCGCCCTTTTACGCCGATTATTTGAAGAAAACGTCTCAAAGACCGTAAATACATTGAGATCGTTATTCTTAGAGGAGTACTTCTCCGGGGTAGTGTTGGTGAGGATTGCCTCACCGCTCTTAGCCACCTGCCGGAGTATCCAACATCCCGGAAGGCTATGTGTTGGTTCGGAATTTGGCATCGTGTATATCTGGCAAGGCTTGTCGAGCCATTTATCAAGGACAGTTCTATGTCCCGTTAAGGGCTTTATTTTCTTATCCGTGAAGCGATGATCAGGTGCCCCGTGAGGGTGCATCCTTTTTGCCCGGCCGGTGGGTGGCTTAAAGGCCGATGGTTCCCACCGAGCTGTCTGGTCTTTCCAGGCGCTTTCCATTGCACAATACTTCTGTACTATGTGTGCCAAATCTGTTGGAAATATGCCCTAGAGGCAATAATAAATGGTTATTATTATATTTCTTTGTTCATGGTGATTGTCTATTGTTCATGCTATAATTGTATTGTCCGGAAATCGTAATACATGTGTGAATACATAGACCACAACGTGTCCCTAGTAAGCCTCTAGTTGACTAGCTCGTTGATCAATAGATAGTCATGGTTTCCTGACTATGGACATTGGATGTCGTTGATAACGGGATCACATCATTGGGAGAATGATGTGATGGACAAGACCCAATCCTAAGCATAGCATAAAATATTGTGTAGTTTCGTTTGCTAGAGCTTTTCCAATGTCAAGTATCTTTTCCTTAGACCATGAGATCGTGCAACTCCCGGATACCGTAGGAGTGCTTTGGGTGTGCCAAACGTCACAACGTAACTGGGTGACTATAAAGGTGCACTACAGGTATCTCCGAAAGTGTCTGTTGGGTTGGCATGGATCGAGACTGGGATTTGTCACTCCGTGTGACGGAGAGGTATCTCTGGGACCACTCGGTAATGCATCATCATAATGAGCTCTATGTGACTAAGGCGTTAGTCACGGGATCATGCATTGCGGTACGAGTAAAGAGACTTGCCGGTAACGAGATTGAACAAGGTATTGGGATACCGACGATCGAGTCTCGGGCAAGTAACATACCGATTGACAAAGGGAATTGCATACGGGATTGATTGAATCCTCGACACCGTGGTTCATCCGATGAGATCATCGTGGAACATGTGGGAGCAACCATGGGTATCCAGATCCCGTTGTTGGTTATTGACCGGAGAGGCGTCTCGGTCATGTCTGCATGTCTCCCGAACCCGTAGGGTCTACACACTTAAGGTTCGGTGACGCTAGGGTTGTAGAGATATATGTATGCGGAAACCCGAAAGTTTTCGGAGTCCCATATGAGATCCCGGACGTCACGAGGAGTTCCGGAATGGTCCGGAGGTGAAGATTATATATGGGAAGTCCAGTTTCGGCCACCGGGAAAGTTTCGGGGGTTACCGGTATTGTACCGGGACCACCGGAAGGGTCCCGGGGGTCCACCGGGTGGGGCCACCTATCCCGGAGGGCCCCATGGGCTGAAGTGGAAGGGAACCAGCCCTTAGTGGGCTGGGGCGCCCCCCTTGGGCCTCCCCCATGCGCCTAGGGTTGGAAACCCTAGGGTGGGGGGCGCCCCCTTTGGCTTGTGGGGGAAGCCACCCCTTCCCCCCTTTGGCCGCCGCCCCCCCCCCTTGAGATCCCATCTCCAGGGCCGGCGCCCCCCAGGGGGCCTATATAAAGGGGGGAGGGAGGGCAGCAACTTGACAGCCTTGGGCGCCTCCCTCCTCCCCTGCTACACCTCTCCCTCTCACAGAAGCTCGGCGAAGCCCTGCCGAGACCCGCTACATCCACCACCACGCCGTTGTGCTGCTGGATCTCCATCAACCTCTCCTTCCCCTTGCTGGATCAAGAAGGAGGAGACGTCGCTGCACCATACGTGTGTTGAACGCGGAGGTGCCGTCCGTTCGGCACTCGGTCATCGGTGATTTGGATCACGGCGAGTACGACTCCGTCATCCACGTTCATTGGAACGCTTCCGCTCGCGATCTACAAGGGTATGTAGATGCACTCCTTTCCCCTCGTTGCTAGTGTACTCCATAGATGCATCTTGGTGAGCGTAGGAAATTTTTAAAATTATGCTACGATTCCCAACAGTGGCATCATGAGCCAGGCCTATGCGTAGTTACTATGCACGAGTAGAACACAAAGAAGTTGTGGGCGTTGAGTTTGCCAATTCTTCTTGCCGCTACTAGTCGTTTCTTGTTTCGGCAGCATTGTAGGATGAAGCGGCCCGGACCGACCTTACACGTACGCTTACGTGAGACAGGTTCCACCGACTGACATGCACTAGTTGCATAAGGTGGCTAGCGGGTGTCTGTCTCTCCTACTTTAGTCGGAACAGATTCGATGAAAAGGGTCCTTATGAAGGGTAAATAGAAATTGGCAAATCACGTTGTGGTCATACGTAGGTAAGAAAACGTTCTTGCTAGAAACCTACAAACCACGTAAAAACTTGCAACAACAATTAGAGGACGTCTAACTTGTTTTTGCAGCAAGTGCTATGTGATGTGATATGGCCAGAAGATGTGATGAATGATATATGTGATGTCTGAGATTGATCATATTCTTGTAATAGGAATCACGACTTGCATGTCGATGAGTATGACAACCGGCAGGAGCCATAGGAGTTGTCTCTATTATTTTGTATTTCCTGCGTGTCATTGAATAACGCCATGTAATTTACTTTACTTTGTTGCTCAACGCGTTAGCCATAGAAGTAGAAGTAATCGTTGGCATGACGACTTCATGAAGACACAATGATGGAGATCATGATGATGGAGATCATGGTGTCATGCCGGTGACGAAGATGATCATGGTGCCCCGAAGATGGAGACCAAAGGAGCATAATGATATTGGCCATATCATGTCACTATTTGATTGCATGTGATGTTTATCATGTTTTTGCATCTTATTTGCTTAGAACGACGGTAGTAAGTAAGATGATCCCTTATGATAATTTCAAGAAAAGTGTTCACCCTAACTGTGCACCGTTGCGAAGGTTCGTTGTTTCGAAGCACCACGTGATGATCGGGTGTGATAGATTCTAACGTTCGAATACAACGGGTGTTGACGAGCCTAGCATGTACAGACATGGCCTCGGAACACACGCAATACACTTAGGTTGACTTGACGAGCCTAGCATGTACAGACATGGCCTCGGAACACGGAGGACCGAAATGTCGAGCATGAGTCGTATAGAAGATACGATCAACATGGAGATGTTCACCGATCTTGACTAGTCCGTCTCACGTGATGATCGGACACGGCCTAGTTAAATTGGGATCGTGTATCACTTGGATGACTAGAGGGATGTCTATCTGAGTGGGAGTTCATTAAATAATTTGATTAGATGAACTTAATTATCATGAACTTAGTCTAAAATCTTTACACTATGTCTTGTAGATCAAATGGCCAATGTTGTCCTCAATTTCAACGCGTTCCTAGAGAAAACCAAGCTGAAAGATGATGGCAGCAACTATACGGACTGGGTCCAGAACCTGAGGATCATCCTCATAGTAGCCAAGAAAGATTATGTCTTAGAAGCACCGCTAGGTGATGCACCAATCCCAGAAAACCAAGACGTTATGAACGCTTGGCAGCAGCGTGCTGATGATTACTCCCTCGTTCAGTGCGGCATGCTTTACAGCTTAGAACCGGGTCTCCAAAAGTGTTTTGAGAAACATGGAGCATATGAGATGTTCGAGGAGCTGAAACTGATTTTTCAAGCTCATGCCCGGGTCGAGAGATATGATGTCTCCGGCAAGTTCTTCAGCTGTAAAATGGAGGAGAATAGTTCTGTTAGTGAGCACATACTCAGAATGTCTGGGTTGCATAACCGCTCGCTGGGAGTCAATCTCCCGGATGACGCGGTCATTGACAGAATCCTCCAGTCGCTTCCACCAAGCTACAAGAGCTTTGTGATGAACTTTAATATGCAGGGGATGGAAAAGACCATTCCTGAGGTATATTCAATGCTGAAATCAGCTGAGGTAGAGATCAGAAAAAAACATCAAGTGTTGATGGTGAATAAAACCACTAAGTTCAAGAAGGGCAAGGGTAAGAAGAACTTCAAGAAGAACGGCAAGGGAGTTGCCGCGCCCGGTAAACCAGTTACTGGGAAGAAGTCGAAGAATGGACCCAAGCCTGAAACTGAGTGCTTTTATTGCAAGGGAAGTGGTCACTGGAAGCGGAACTGCCCCAAATACTTAGCGGACAAGAAGAAGGCCGGCAACACCAAAGGTATATGTGATATACATGTAATTGATGTGTACCTTACCAGTACTCGTAGTAGCTCCTGGGTATTTGATACCGGTGCGGTTGCTCATATTTGTAACTCAAAACAGGAACTACGGAATAAACGGAGACTGGCGAAGGACGAGGTGACGATGCGCGTCGGGAATGGTTCCAAGGTCAATGTGATCGCCGTCGGCACGCTACCTCTGCATCTACCCACGGGATTAGTTTTAAACCTCAATAATTGTTATTTAGTGCCAGCTTTGAGCATGAACATTGTATCTGGATCTCGTTTAATTCGAGATGGCTACTCATTTAAATCCGAGAATAATGGTTGTTCTATTTATTTGAGAGATATGTTTTATGGTCATGCCCCGCTGGTCAATGGTTTATTTTTGATGAATCTCGAACGTGATGTTACACATGTTCATAGTGTGAATACCAAAAGATGTAAAGTTGATAACGATAGTCCCACATACTTGTGGCACTGCCGTCTTGGTCACATTGGTGTCATGCGCATGAAGAAGCTCCATGCAGATGGACTTTTGGAGTCTCTTGATTACGAATCATTTGACACGTGCGAACCATGCCTCATGGGTAAGATGACCAAAACTCCGTTCTCCGGAACAATGGAGCGAGCAACCAACTTATTGGAAATCATACATACCGATGTGTGCGGTCCAATGAGTGTTGAGGCTTATCGTTATGTTCTCACTCTCACTGATGACTTAAGTAGATATGGGTATGTCTACCTAATGAAACACAAGTCTGAAACCTTTGAAAAGTTCAAGGAATTTCAGAGTGAGGTTGAGAATCAACGTGACAGGAGAATAAAATTCTTACGATCAGATCATGGTGGAGAATGTTTAAGTCACGAGTTTGGTGCACACTTAAGGAAATGTGGAATAGTTTCACAACTCACGCCGCCTGGAACACCTCAGAGAAATGGTGTGTCCGAACGTCGTAATCGCACTCTATTGGATATGGTGCGATCTATGATGTCTCTTACCGATTTACCGCTCTCATTTTGGGGTTATGCTTTAGAGACTGCCGCATTCACTTTAAATAGGGCTCCGTCGAAATCCGTTGAGACGACACCGTATGAATTATGGTTTGGGAAGAAACCTAAGCTGTCATTTCTAAAAGTTTGGGGATGCGATGCTTATGTCAAGAAACTTCAACCTGAAAAGCTCGAACCCAAGTCGGAAAAATGCGTCTTCATAGGATACCCTAAGGAAACTATTGGGTATACCTTCTACCTCAGATCCAAAGGCAAGATCTTCGTTGCCAAGAACGGGTCCTTTCTGGAGAAGGAGTTTCTCTCGAAAGAACTGAGTGGGAGGAAAGTGGAACTTGATGAGGTGATAGTCACCCCTTCCGAACCGGAAAGTAGCGCAGCGCAGGAAAATGTTCCTGTGGTGCCTACACCGACTAGGGAGGAAGTTAATGATGATGATCATGAAGCTTCGGATCAAGTTACTGAACTTCGTAGGTCCACAAGGACACGTTCCGCACCAGAGTGGTATGGCAACCCTGTCCTGGAAATCATGTTGTTAGACAACGGTGAACCTTCGAACTATGAAGAAGCGATGGCGGGCCCGGATTCCGATAAATGGCTAGAAGCCATGAAATCCGAGATAGAATCCATGTATGAAAACAAAGTATGGACTTTGACTGACTTTCCCGATGAGCGGCGAGCCATAGAAAACAAATGGATCTTTAAGAAAAAGACGGACGCGGATGGTAATGTGACCATCTACAAAGCTCGACTTGTCGCTAAGGGTTATCGACAAGTTCAAGCGGTTGACTACGATGAGACTTTCTCACCCGTAGCGAAGCTGAAGTCCGTCCGAATCATGTTAGCAATTGCCGCATACTATGATTATGAGATATGGCAGATGGACGTCAAAACGGCATTCCTTAATGGCTTCCTTAAGGAACAGTTGTATATGATGCAGCCGGAAGGTTTTGTCGATCCTAAGAATGCTAACAAAGTATGCAAGCTCCAGCGCTCTATCTATGGGCTGGTGCAAGCATCTTGGAGTTGGAACATTCGCTTTGATGAGATGATCAAAACGTTTGGGTTTACACAGACTTATGGAGAAGCCGGTGTTAGTGTTATGCCTCTCTCTTTATATCGTAGACTTGATTTGAATAAGTTGACACCTACTGAAATATCTTTGCAGATGGCTGATAAATCAACTGCTATACCTGTCGGTATTTGTGAAGATGTGCCTGTTGTGGTCGCAAACGTTACTATTTTAACGGACTTTGTTATTCTTGATATTCCTGAGGACGATAGTATGTCTATTATTCTTGGAAGACCCTTTTTGAATACTGCAGGGGCTGTTATTGATTGCAGCAAAGGCAATGTCACTTTTCATGTTAATAGTAATGCGCATACGATACACTTTCCGAGGAAACAACCTCAAGTTCATAGTATCAACTCTATTGGAAAAATTCCATCGATTATTTTTGGAGGTTTTGAATTTCCTCTTCCTATTGTCAAGAAGAAATATGATATTCTTATTATTGGGGACGTGCATATCCCCGTTGAGGTAACACATTGTTATTCGAAATTTCTCCGGTTCCATGTTATTCGGAATGAGTTTGTTAACAAGACTTGATCAACCTTGTTAGTGGATTCCTTTTGATGAGCATGAGATGGATGAAGTTAGAAAGCACAACCTTCTGTAACCTCTTTTTACTTTCTGTTATTTAGAATATATAAAGAAAAAATAGTATTTTCTGTCAGTTTTCTGAATTATCCGTGCAATAAAAAATACCCTGAAAATAAAAGTTCTCCAAATGCCCCGAAATTGAAATATGATTTTTTTCTAGAATATTTGAGAATATCTCGCACTGAGAACATAGCAGGGGGAGCAAGCACCTGGCCACGAGGGTCCAGGGCGCGCCCCCTTCCTCGTGGGCCCATGGTGGCTCCCCTCCACTTATTCCAGCCACCACACACTCCTTCTTCCTCCCAAAAAAATCACCAGCCAGCTCAAGCACGAGTTCTAGCTCATCTTGCTGCCATTTTCGATCTTTGCTCAAAGCCCCACTCACAAAACTGCTTTGGGGGATTGTTCCTTGGTATGTGACTCCTCCAATGGTCCAATTAGTTTTTGCTCTAGTGCTTTATTCATTGCAAATTTTTGCTGCCTAGGTGACCATGTTCTTGAGCTTACATGTCAAATTTATATGGTTCCAAGTAGTTCTAATGCATGATATAGTCTCTAGGCACTTGTAGGAGTAGTTGCTATCAATTTTATTGAGTTTGGTTCACATTTATTTGAAGTTACTAAAATTTTTAGAAATTTTTCAGAGGAAGAAATATGTTTAGGAAAATGTACCAAGGTGGTCCTTCAAGGAAGCAAGGACCCAGGCTCGCAATACGCGATGCGGACGAGGAACCACCGAGGGAAGCTCAAGTGCGGGCTTGTGAATGGCCGTCAGAGGTCTTTATGGATGGAGCAGGAATCAAGGAAGAATTTAACGCATATGTGCATAACGCTGATCTTGAGAGCTTCGAGGCAGATAAGTGCCGTCAGTACCACTATCTCACTGATTCCTTTGTGAGAAGGTTTGAATTTTCATCTTCACGCAACTCTCAAACTGTCCTGTTTGATCTTTATGAAAAAATTTATACTATGGATTTAGAGGATTTTAATACTGCTTGCAAATTTCCACAATGGGGTAGCACTAGTGAGCCCCGCAAATATGAGTTTAGAGATTTTCTTGCTAGTATAACTGTGGGGGAGTCTAGAGATATAACACAAGCTACCATAGGGAGCATTCATTTTCCTGCTATACATTATTTTGCTCTCTTCATAGGTAGGTGCATAAATGGTAAGGATGAAGCATGTCACATGTGTGTCCCTGATCTCAGTGTTCTCAGGAGTGCTGTGTTAGGAGATAAACATTATAGTTTGGGAGCCATTGTTGCACGTAGGTTGCATAATAATAGAATTAATGGAGATTTCTTTGGCGGAATTTATGCAACCCGTCTAGCTAATTTTCTTGGTATACCTATTTGTGATTATGATATGGAATTGCCTCCTTCTTATCTAGATTTTAATGCCATGGTTCACCATCAGTTTGTTGAGAGGAATGAACCGCCTCTCCAGTACCGAGTAATCTTTGACAGGCGTCACGCCGTCAATATTATCCTCCCTGCTCCTATTCTCTTTAACTTTCAGGCAAAGGGGAGATATGTCCTAACCAGGGAGGAGGCAAATGAGTACGAGAGGAGGACGAGGGCAGCTCGCCTCCAAGCTGCAGCCCACGATGCAATAGCCGCTGCTTCTCAGTACGACCCCAACTACAACTTTGTATATTTGCCAGGCCAGCCGTGCCAATAGCCAACTTAGGCCAAAAGCCTAAGCTTGGGGGAGTACGTATTTCTCACCAACATTACATTCATGTTCACACACTCATTCTAGTTGTCGGTGCTCATACTTTTTCAATGTAATATCCATGCTAGTTTATTTTCCTTTTTATGCTTTCTTCTTGTGTGTTTGGTCAACCTTAAGAAAAACCAAAAAAATTAGTTGTAGCTTTTAGCTAGTTTACTTTTCATGCTTGTAGTAGTAATAATTAAAAGAAAACCCAAAAAGATTTCTTGTTCTTCTTTTGCTTGTTGGGAGCTTTCCCATGTAAATAGTTTTATTTCTTTTCTTTTCTTTGGGGGTCAATAGGAGAAGACCAAATGAAAATGTTGAAGTGGCTCTTATATACATTATTGTTGATTTAACCAAGAGCCCATATTGCCTTGTCTTCTCCTGTTTATTGTATGCTCGCAGATTCCAGCTTTGTCCAATGCACGTGCACTATTATTATTATTCACATTGTTCGGTCGTCCAAGTGAAAGGCAATTATGACGATATATGATGAACTGATTGAGATGAGAGAAGCTGGTATGAACTCGACCTCTCTTGTTTTTGTAAATATGATTAGTTCATCATTCCTAATTCAGCCTATTATGAATAAACATGTTTGCAATGACAATTAGAGATTATAGTTGCTTATGCCATGCTTAATTAGCTAGGAGTTTACAATGGTTTATCTTGCGTGCCAACATGCTATTAAAATGGTTGTGATGTGGTATGATAGGGTGGTATTCTCCTTTGAATGATTCAAGTGACTTGACTTGGCACATGTTCACACATGTAGTTGAAAAAAATCAACATAGCCTTCACAATATTTATGTTCATGGTGGATTATATCCTACTAATGCTTGCACTCGATGTTCATTAATTTTAATGCATGTTCATGACTGTTGTCGCTCTCTAGTTGGTCGCTTCCCAGTCTTTTTCTAGCCTTCACTTGTACTAAGCGGGAATACTGCTTGTGCATCCAATCCCTTAAAACCCCAAAGTTATTCCATATGAGTCCACCATACCTTCCTATATGCGGTATCTACCTGCCGTTCTAAGTAAATTTGAATGTGCCAAACTCTAAACCTTCAAATGAAATTCTGTTTTGTATGCTCGAATAGCTCATGTATCAACTAGGGCTGTCTGTATCTTCCATGTTAGGCGGGTTATTATCAAGAGGAGTGGACTCCGCTCCTCACTCACGAGAAAATGGCTGGTCACCGGGATGCCCAGTCCCATGCTTTGTGCAAACCAAATCAAAATAATTGCAAACAAAACTCCCCCAGGATTGTTGTTAGTTGGAGGCACTCGTTGTTTCGAGCAAGCCATGGATTGATGCTTGTTGGTGGAGGGGGAGTATAAACTTTACCATTCTGTTTGGGAACCGCCTATAATGTGTGTAGCATGGAAGATATCGCCATCTCTCGGTTGTTATGTTGACAATGAAAGTATACCGCTCAAAATATTATTTATCTCTGCTTCAAAAATCGAGCTATGGCACCTCTACAAATCTCTGCTTCCCTCTGCGAAGGGCTTATCCATTTACTTTTATGTTGAGTCATCACCCTCTTATTAAAAAGCACCAGCTGGAGAGCACTGCTATCATTTGCATCCATTACTATTAATTTATATTGGGTATGACTGGATCTCTTTTGCCATGAATTACAATGTTTAGTCAGTCCTTGATCTTTAAAGGTGCTCTGCATTTATGTTTTGCGGTCTCAGAAAGGGCTAGCGAGATACCATCTGGTTATATCATATCATGATTGTTTTGAGAAAGTGTTGCCATACGAGATTTATTATTATTGCTCGCTAGTTGATTATGCCATTGACATGAGTACACATGAGACCTAAGTGTTATTGTGAATATGGTTAGTTCATAATCTTTGCTGAAAACTTGAATGCTGGCTTTACATATTTACAACAACAAGAGCAAACAGAGTTTGTAAAAGTTTTTCTTTATCACTTTCAGTTTATCAACTGAATTGCTTGAGGACAAGCAAAGGTTTAAGCTTGGGGGAGTTGATACGTCTCCGTCGTATCTACTTTTCCAAACACTTTTGCCCTTGTTTTGGACTCTAACTTGCATGATTTGAATGGAACTAACCCGGACTGGCGCTGTTTTCAGCAGAATTGCCATGGTGTTATTTTTGTGCAGAAACAAAAGTTCTCGGAATGACCTGAAACTTCACAGAGATTATTTTTGGAAATAATAAAAAATACTGGTGAAAGAATCAAGGCCAGGGGGCCCACACCCTGTCCACGAGGGTGGGAGGCGCGCCTCCCCCCTGGGCGTGCCCCCTGCCTCGTGGGCCCCCTGGTGCTCCACCGACCTCAACTCCAACTCTATATATTCACGTTCGGGGAGAAAAAAAATCAAGGAGAAGGATTCATCGCGTTTTACGATACGGAGCCGCCGCCAAGCCCTAATCTCTCTCGGGAGGGCTGATCTGGAGTCCGTTCGGGGCTCCGGAGAGGGGAATCCGTCGCCATCATCATCATCAACCATCCTCCATCACCAATTTCATGACGCTCACCGCCGTGCGTGAGTAATTCCATCGTAGGCTTGCTGGACGGTGCTGGGTTGGATGAGATTTATCATGTAATCGAGTTAGTTTTGTTAGGGTTTGATCCCTAGTATCCACTATGTTCTGAGATTGATGTTGCTATGACTTTGCTATGCTTAATGGTTGTCACTAGGGCCCGAGTGCCATGATTTCAGATCTGAACCTATTATGTTTTCATGAATATATGTGAGTTCTTGATCCTATCTTGCAAGTCTATAGTCACCTACTATGTGTTATGATCCGGCAACCCCGAAGTGACAATAATCGGGACCACTCCCGGTGATGACCGTAGTTTGAGGAGTCCATGTATTCACTATGTGTTAATGCCTTGGTCCGGTACTCTATTAAAAGGAGGCCTTAATATCCCTTAGTTTCCAATAGGACCCCGCTGCCACGGGAGGGTAGGAAAAAAGATGTCATGCAAGTTCTTTTCCATAAGCACGTATGACTATATTCGGAATACATGCCTACATTACATTGATGAATTGGAGCTAGTTTTGTGTCACCCTATGTTATAACTGTTGCATGAATAATCGCATCCGGCATAATTCTCCATCACCGATCCAATGCCTACAAGCTTTTCACATATTGTTCTTCGCTTATTTACTTTTCCGTTGCCACTGTTACAATTACTACAAAACTACTACTGTTACTTTTGCTACCATTACTGTTACTTCCATACTACTTTGCTACTAAATACTTTGCTGCAGATATTAAGTTATCCAGGTGTGGTTGAATTGACAACTCAACTGCTAATACTTGAGAATATTCTTTGGCTCCCCTTGTGTCGAATCAATAAATTTGGGTTGAATACTCTACCCTCGAAAACTTTAGCGATCCCCTATACTTGTGGGTTATCACGCCTGTGAACCGACGGACTGACGAGCAGTCAGTTCTGGACCTATAGTCTGCTTAGCAGGCGGTTCCAAAGCATCAGACTGCTTAGCAGTCTATTCCACCAGGTTGGTCTGCTGAGCATGTGCTGCAGCTGGGTCTCCCCCCGCTGCTTCAGCGGCCGGCATCTGAACCGATGGTGCGTCATCAGCAGTTGTAGGCCTTGCCACTGGCTGCTTTGGGGCGGAGGATGACATGGCCTGTACGCCACAAAGTCGGGCCGGCTGATCACAGGTTGATGCATCAGCCCGTGAGAGCTGCTGTGGCAAGGAGAGCATCGCCAGTTGAGGGGAGACAGTGGTTACTGTTGGCGGGGCTTCAGGAATCTCATCGATGAACTCTATTTCCTTTCGTGGCCACTTGATGTGATGTAACAGTACTTCTCCCAAGGTCTTGTGCTCATCGAAGTCTCCTAGGACATTCTTCAGGGCAAATTCATTGAATCCAGGCTTTACTTCAGTCACGTAACACTTCACACAGCCCGGCTTCAATGGCACATTATCCAAGAAGAGGCCATCTTCCAAGAAGGGTGGGCAAACCCAGGCTGTTGCACATTTTAATGTACCTTCATAATGTGTAGGCACGCCCTTCAGTCTGTCTTTCATTCCAGATAGGATCAGATATAGCATCATCACGAGCAGCTGCAGTCTCAGTGTCGCTGGGGTTAGCTGATGCACAGCTACTCTTGTGCAGTGTTGTCGCGCAATAAGCAGCATCCTCCATGCCCGCCTCCCCTCCCATCTGCTGGCTATCTGTCAGTGTTAGAGTCTTCTGCATCATCATTGACTCCTCAACATCCTTTCGAATAACCGGATAAATCTCCTTCTTCAACCTTTCATACAATGCATTCTACTTCATTTCACTCCTCGCTTTTTCATGCTGAGCCTCTCTTCTTTGCTGAGTGTGAAAGCCCCCTTGTGCGGGACATTAACACCTATACCCCTTGCACGGCCAGGGGGCTCTTTTGTGTCCAGAGCAATGGACAGAATGTCACATGGCCCTGAGTTCCTGTAGAACCTTCCAGGGATCTTGGAAGCCTCTAACATCACTTCATAAGTTTGGCGTCACGTGCGTTTTCAAAGTAATAAGTTCCGTCATCACGCCTCTATGCACGTGCCTGCAAGTAGTCTCTGGCGCATTCGCCCCTGATTTTACTAAAGGCCGGATTCCCACCCGCCGCTACTGCTTCTTTGTCCTCATGTTCCCATATCAGTTTCATGCCGTAGTATCCTACCACACCCATACGGTGGGGGTGTATGTTCTTCTTCTGAAGTTCCGATTTCTTGAAACTCTTCTCAGCAAACTCTGTAGTTGCCCTGACCCTTTTGAATTATGCCCAGTCTGCCTTTGTAATTTGGGGGTATGCGGGGATTGGGTGCTTGCCTTCACTCAAGTACTTCTTGTACAACATGTGCTTCCAGTTTCTCCAAGCATCCCTAGCCTTCTTCAGTGCAGCGTGTTCCACCTGCATTCTCCACTGCTCTTGAACGTTGAAGTGATCCATGATCCCCCGGACTAACCTTCGCCGTGTTTTTGTGTCAACCTTCCGAAACCCCGGCAGATTAATGTTGAGCCTTGCCCTGCCAGCAAATCCACACACACTCCAGAACCTCATGCGTGCTTTATCTGGTTTAGTTAGAGCCTAGGACTTTAAATCAATCTCGGTTACTTCATATACACCTTTAGGCTGGTGTGTGGGCTTCCTTCGAGCGTTCCTCCGTGTCCTGACCGGAAGGGTAATTGCTGCAGCTCTATCCCGTTCAAGACTACTTGATCCCTCACAATCTGCTGAAGACCTAGGGTTGTCCGAATCAGATGAAGATACATGGCCTGAATGAGTGTTGTCGCTGCTACTCGGCATCTACAGAGAACACATGCGAAACTGAGGAAAGGAGGATAAGCATAAAACTAACAACTTCGTATCAAGCTTTCTAAACATGCCATGCAATAATTTATAAAATGTACGGCTAATTTGTTAAGTTTTTGTGACTCGCGCGCCCGCGATCTGTAAATAGGCAGTAACTTATTGGAACAAATGCAACTTATATGTAGTAAGGAAGGTAGATAATGAACATATATACGCTCTCCGTTATTTTATAGCCAATTTGGGGGGAACATACGGAATGAAATTGGAAGAGGGATTGCGAGGAAATATACCTCACCGTGATGGAGAGTAGTAACTAACAGGCTTCTTAATGCAAACATGGCTGGGCCACAGGAGAGGCGAGGGTTACTGCATCGATATGCTGAGGGTGGCTGGCGAGCAAACGAAGACGGCGAGGTGCAGGCCGCCGCATGTTGGGAACCGCAGTGGAGGTTGGCTTGACGCCGAAGAGCGGGCACAAGGCCGGGGTGAGCAAGGCGGCGTCGAAGAGGGTTCTGCTATGGATCTGGGGGAGGGGGGAGCTGGCGAAGGAGATTGGGTGGACTAGTTGAGTGAAACGCGGGCGGACGGTGGGGGGTGTTGGGGACTCCGGGTGTTGGCGGCCTAGGTGAAAAGGGTGAAAAATATCCCTGGTCGCCGGGCGCGCGGAAAGGCCTATGCAAATGGTTGCCTCTAAGCGCTCGTGTGCACAAATAGAATAATTTCGTTTGAAATGAAGACGTACTAATTTTGAAATGAAGACGTGAGTTCATCCTTTCGCCTCTAAATTTTTCCCACGTAAACCAATCACAATTTTACCACGGGTTTGATTTGCTGGCGCATTTCAGGTCTCGTGTGCTATATGTAAGACTTTTTTGGCATTTACCATGCATGTTGGCATATAAATAAATTCCTAGCCGGACTGCATTTCCTTTCGAAAGCGATGAGGACCGCCGTTCGGTCTGGGAGCATCCAACGGTGCAGACGTACGATCTGTGGGGTTTGGGTTCTGGCCAATCAGAACGCACAACTCAGATCGCGCACGCAGCAAGGGGTGGGGCACTACTAGGGAAAACCTTATACACAGAACTTTAGCAGTACCGCTTGTTAGAAAAGCGCGCTACTGCTGCATAGCAGTAGCACGTGAAGGATCACTACTAGGGAAAAGCCTATACACAGAATCTTACCAGCAGCGCGCTTTAAAATAAGGCGCTGCTGCTACGTAGCAGTAGCGCGCACACACAAAACTCGCTGCTGAAATAAGTGTAGCAGTAGCGCGCCGCTCTAAGCCGCGCTACTGCTATAATTGCCACGACGCCGCCGCGCGGCTAGTTCTAGCAGCAGCGCGTTGATACGAAGAGTGCTACTGCTACGGATCATAGCAGCAGCGCATTTCCTCAATAACCGCTACTTCTAAGTTTAGTATAAAAATTTAGTCCCACCTCGCTCCGTGAAGAGAGTTTCTACCACCTTAAATATGTTACTTCTCAAACTTTCACAAGCACTTGGTCTTCATTGAACTCTATGTGTAGAATTTGTGGCCGCAATATGAGTCTTCACCGCTTCCTAAACCGGCGAGGACTCATATTGACAAATCAGATTGTACACAAAAAGATCATTGATGAGCAATGAATTTTTTATGTCTATTTTTACATGCTGACACATACGAGTAGCACGTTCTTTGTGAAAGGCGCTACTGCTAGGTATTTAGCAGTAGCGCCTTTCTCTATAGCGCGCTACTGCTAAGCCATTCCATCTCCCACCCCCACTCTCCTCTATCCGATCCACTCACACTCACTGGATCTCCCCCTCAACCCCCACGCCGGTCCTCCCCCGTCGCCCCTCCTCCCTCTGCGCCGCCATCACCTCCTCCTCCTTGCTGGACTCGGTACCGGCCTCCTCCTCTGTCCTCCCTCCACTCGCCGCTGGCCGGCCCCTCCTCGCTCTGCCTTCCTCCTCCGTCCTCCCTCCACTCGCCGCCGGCCGACCCCTCCTCGCTCCGCCTTTCTCCTCCGTCCTACTCTCTTCTCCCTCCTCGAGTCGCCCCTCATTCTCCCTCCTCCCTCCTCCATCCACAACCCCTCCTCCCTGCTACATTTTGATTTAGTAGGCTAGTTCATATGCAACATTTTGATTTAGTTGATATGATTTAGTTGATTTAGTAGGCTAGTTGATTTAGAGCATTTTGATTTAGTTGATTTAGTAGGCTAGTTGATTTAGTATGCACCATTTTATTGTTATTTTTTCTGTACATGGATAGCTAGATGCTTTTGTTTTTCTGTAATAAGTTATTTTTTGGCAAAATGTAGGTGCCAATTTAGTGAAATTTGCCACTTGTTTTTTTAATCAATTATCTTAGGCAATAGGGGCCAAATTAGATGAAATGTGTTTGTAGGTGGTACCCTGATTTGGTAGATATTTGTGAAAAGTTTTTTCGGCAATAGGTGCCACCGAAATGCTTTGGTTGGTGGTACCTTGTCATCTAATATGTTACTAGATCTTAGGATTATAATTGTCCATCAAATTGCTTCTCGCGGAAGAACCAAAAATATCACATGCTACTATTTTTGTTTCCTGTGAAGTGGATCAGTAATCCTTTGCTCATATTGCTTTAGGAAAATGGCGCCACCACCACCACCACCATGTCGACTTTGTAAGTCAAGGTGTGCCAGCAGCCTTGCAACTGGCAAGCTGTTCGGCATCTACTTCCAGCCGAGTTTTTGTCATGCGGCGGTAAGAAATTAGATGAAATGTAACAACTATTTTATTTTTAGTGTTGGCATTACAGCATTGTGTCATTTTGCTTTTTTTACACAGATCGTCCCATGCAATGTGAGGTTGAAATTCAACAAGTTGACAGGAGACACTGTGACATTTGAGGCTCCTGGGGGTCGTACACTATGGAGGTCGAGAAAGGACGCAATATGTCGCAGATTGGAGGAGATGGATGGGCACATTTCCTCGCCCGCATGCGTCTTACTAGTGGTGAGTTGATCAGCTTCTCCTTCCGAGCAGAAAGACCCAAGCTGGCTGTCATTTATATCAACCTGGTGGAAGATGATGAAGATGACGAAGATGATGAAGATGACGAAGATGATGAAGATAATGAGGACCCACTCGATGAATATGATGAGAACCCACTTCATGAAGACATCGTAGCTCAAAGAATGAGGCTGAGCGAGGAGGAGGTGTGCAACCTATGGGACATAATTCCGCCACATGCTGACTTTGTCGGGGTGCCATTCGTGACCCGCCTGACAAGTACCATGGTCGATCGGCATGAAATGGTATGTTATACTGACTGTAGTAATTTGATGATATACATATGCTTTATTGTTATACTTACAAATGCAAATTATCCCATGATATGCTTAGTGTAGAGTCCAATGATATGCTTTGTGGAATATAGTCAATGATATGCGTAGTACTGTGTCTTTTGATAGTGTAGAAATCTATACTTAATAGAAATATATTTGCAAGAGTATGTGCGAGGCTATTTATTAATTGATATGTTTCTCTTATTCAGAAATTGCCAAAGAACCTATCTGTGACTTGTGGTATCGAGCCTGATGAAGAAGGCTCAGCTGGACTATGCCTTACCACAAGGGGATCCATCACAACCTGTACTTACCGCATGGACACATATGCTCGCACACACTTAAACTCGGTTGGGTGGAAGAGATTCTTCGTTGGCAAGAATCTTCGTGTTGGACAGGCCATCCTAATTACTATCAGGAACACCCACCGCCTAGGCTTCAGGATGATGATCGTCATTGATATCATCTAGAACTACATATGTGTGTGTGGCTATATCATCTAGAACTACATATGATGATCGTCGTCGATATCATGTAGAACTACATATGATGATCGTCGTCGATATCATCTAGAACTACATATGATGATCGTCGTCGATATCACCCTGTACTGCTTGAGGATGCATGTTGACTATATATGAAATTGTTATCTAGTACTCCCTCCGTTCCAAATTACTCGTCGTGGTTTTAGTTCAAATTTGAACTAAAACCACGACGAGTAATTTGGAACGGAGGTAGTACTACCTAATACCTATAATGCTTTATGAAATTGATATCTAGTAGTACCTAGTATCTGAAAATTACAGTTTATTGAAACTGAAACTGGGTAGGAAGCGGGGGGGAATGATGAAACACATAGCAGTAGCGCGGAGCTAGGAAAGCGCTACAGCTAACTAATAGTAGCATGTTCTGGAAAAGCGCTGCTAATATAGTCAATAGTAGTAGCGCGGGTGCAGACCGCGCTTCTACTAACATTTAGCTGTAGCGCCTTATTAGTAGCGCGGCTGCCCGCGCTGTCGATAGCCTCTAAACACGCGCTACTGCTAGGGTTTTCCCTAGTAGTGGATAACGGCACTACAGATACATATGTAGCAGTAGCGCATCTCATGGTAAAAGCGCTACTACTAAAATTCCCACTACTAAGCCGATAGGCTACACATAGTACTAGCGGTCTTATAAAAACCACGCTACTGCTAATATTATTGTAGCAGCGCGTTTAGGTGTAAGGCGCTATTGCTAACGAAAAGAAAATAAAATGAAAAACAAAAAGAAAAGTAAATGAAAAAAGAAAGAAATAGAAAAAGGAAAAAGGAAAAAATAAAATGTAAAGAAAAATAAATGAAAAAGGAAAAAAGGAGAAAGGCATAGCAGTAGCGCGTTTAGTGAAACGCGCTATAGCTAACTTAGCTATAGCGCGTTTTCAGTAACGCGCTACCGCTATGTTTGACTTAACCAGCGGTTTCCCTCCCCTCGGCCACCACTTCTTCCCCAAATCCCTCGCCCCACTTCGCCGCCGTCTCCCCAATTCGCCATCGCCCCACTTCGCCACCGTCTCCTGCCGACGTCGACGCCCGCAACCTCATCGTCTCCCCCCGAGGCCACCCTCAACCTCACCGCCGCCGCCCGAGGCCGCCCTCAACCTCACCGCCGCCGCCCGAGGCCGCCCTCGACCTCACCGCCGCCGCCCTCGATCTCACTGTCGCTGCCCTCGACCTCACCGCCGCCCGAGCCCGCCCAGGACCGCCGCTGCCCGAGCCCGAGCACACCCTCCCCACCCCTGCCTCCGTCGCCGAGCACCTCCCCGCCACCGTCTCTCCCCTCTCTGTAAGCCCCCCACCCCTCCTCTCTCTCTGCATTTTCTCCCTGCCATGTTAATTAGCAGTAGTAGTAGATGTTAATTAGTAGTAGGGTTCATAGATAATGTTTTTTAGTAGTAGATGTTAATTCGTAGTAGCGGTGGTACTAGTTAACTAGGGTAGTATGGTTAATAGTAGATGTTTTTTAGTTAGGGTAATAATAGATGTTAAGTAGTAGATAATGTAGATGTTAATTAGTTCAGCAGGGTTTAGTTTTTGGATTGAGTTTGTTTAACTAGATGTTAATTAGGGTAGTAGGGTTTAGTTTAGAGTAAAATTTAGGTCACTTGTTAACTAAATATAATCTATATTGGGTTTTTTAATTGAGTTTGAGAGAGCACGAGATTTGTGTAGATTTTTCGAAGTGTCAAACGCTACGAGATGCAAATTTGAAGTGGTCATGATATATGCAAATTCCTCGATTGTGTTTGCTCATGTTTATCTACTGTTGTAGTTTCTCATGTACATATTCTTAAGTGGTCATGTTATATGCAACATAGAAGTGGTTCGATTGTGCCCAAGTGGCCCTTTGTTGTTTCCAGGGAATGAAGCCGAGTGGCCTATGTGTTGCCGGAATGTTGATTCATTTCTGTTCCGGCAAATTTCAGGTTCTCGATTTGTCCACTTTTTGGCAAAGGTCATGCCGAAATTTTCCGTGAATTTTGGCATGTTTTTTGCTACAAACTAGAACATATCGAGTGCCCTGGATTTGCCGCACCAGGAAGGAGTCAATGTTCCTGCAAAACATAGGCCTTTTTTATGTCATTATTCATTTTGTTAGGTCTAGAATTAATTGACTAGATTTAATCATAGGAAACATGGCTCGGGGACTATCTCCCTGACTTGGATGGATGACACGACATGTTGGAGTGATTGTCGATATATGACAATGTGCCCGTTTAGTTCATACTTTCTGTATCACGAAACTTTGAGTTATGCACGACGAAACTTTATTTGTGATGTAATTAAACCGTCCTCCTCGACTAGCGAAGATCACTCTAGTTAGGGCATTTTGGGTACGATGAACTTTGTTATTTATGCTTATGATATGTTGCTTCTATTTTTGCCAAGTCTGTCTCTTTCTGCTGCTCAACTATATATGTTGCATATCATCGACTCATGTGACGATGCAGGTGCATATATCATCGATGGCGAAGAAGTGCTACGCCAGGAGTATACGACGAGTGGCCGGAGTGTCAGGCCCAGGTGTACCGGTTTCCGGTTTCCGGGCGACAACCAGTAGTTAGTTTAGGTTCACGCTAATGCGAGAGAGGGATACGAACTCATGTACTGCAAGTTCCGCTCTGACTCATAGTGATAGCTCTTCTCGCGTATATCATTGCTTAGATGGATGATGATGTAGTTGCAAGTAATCAAGACTTGTATCGCTATTTTCAAGATGATGACGGGACCACTTTGTGTTGGATGATGATTATGATGATGACATGATTTGATGAGACTATTTGTATGTATATGCTATGATTACATTTGTATGTGTATGATATGCTAAAGATTATTGTATAAAGCATGTTCAAATACAAAACAAATATGCAGAAAAAAATAGAAACTAATAAAACTAGAAGTAGTGGGGAATAAAGTTAGCAGTAGTGCTTCCTTACCAGTAGCGCTTTCTGGTAAAAAGTGCTTCAGATATTAGCAGCAGCGCGTTGCACTAAAGCTCGCTACTGCTAGCCATGTATAGCAGTAGCGTTGGATGACACGTGCTACTGCTACATGTTAGTTGTAGCGCCTTATTAGTAGCGCGGCAGCCCGCGCTACTGATAGGCAAAATACCCGCGCTACTGTTAGGCTTTTCCCTAGTAGTGGGGGGCATCAGCCACAGTTTGGTAGGCACACGGCTTTCGTGTGTGAACCATGTGCTATTTGAAAACATATTTTTGGGAGGGGCTATTTGAAAACATGTACATGTGTTGTCGAAAGGGATGAGGATCGTCGTTCGATCAAGGAGAATCCAACGGTGCAGACGTACGATCCGTGGGGTTTGGGTTCTGGCCAATCAGAACGCACGAATCAGATCGCGCGCGTGGCAGAGGGATGGGGGTGCACCGGCCACGGTTTAGTGGACACACGGCTTTCGTGAGTGAACCGTATGCTCTTTGAAAACATTTACATTACCTAACATCATATTTTTGTTCGAATGAAAACATGAGTTCATTGTTTCGCCTCCAATTTTTTTCCATGGTAAGAACTCACGAGTATAGTGGAGAGTGTCATATACTAGTGTCATGAATATACAGTATATATGATACTAGTGTATGATACTACCTTTAATTAAATATAGCGCATAGTATAATACATAGAGTATAGTATCATATATAGATCATATTTATTGCCATGCATGACACAATTTAGCATCGCATTTAACATGATACGGTATCTACCTATATGTTACTCTAACCCTCTTTATATATATTTAATTCTTTGCCACATCAGCATACTTGCTATTTCCAAGTGCATGACATCGTCAGCTATGATACCACCACTATGGCCAGCCTTATATAGTGGGGAGTATCATATACTATATATATATACAGTATCATGCATATGATACTAGTGTATGATACTACGTACGTACCTTCATGGTGCATATATAGTATCATAGAGTAGTACTAGCTTCCTCCGTAAACTAATATAAGAGCGTTTAGAATACTAAAATAGTGACATAAACGCTCTTATATGAGTTTACAGAGGGAGTATCTATCATAGATGACCGTATTTATGGCCATGCATGTGATACGTCTCCAACGTATCTATAATTTTTGATTGCTTCATGCTATATTATATTCTGTTTTGGATGATTAATGGGCTTTGTTATACACTTTTATATTATTTTTGGGACTAACCTATTAACCGGAGGCCCAGCCCAGAATTGCTGTTTTTTGCCTATTTCAGAGTTTCGCAGAAAAAGAATATCAAACAGAGTCCAAACGGAATGAAACCTTCGGGAACGTGATTTTCGGAACGAACGTGATCCAGAGGACTTGGACCCTACGTCAAGACATCAACCAGGAAGGCACGAGGTAGGGGGCACGCCTACCCCCCGGGCGCGCCCTCCACCCTCGTGGTCCCCATGTTGCTCCACCGACGTACTTCTTCCTCCTATATATACCCACGTACCCCAAAACTTCCAGATACGGAGCCAAAAACCTAATTCCACAGCCGCAACCTTCTGTACCCGTGAGATCCCATGTTGGGGCCTTTTCCGGAGCTCCGCCGGAGGGGGCATCGATCATGGAGGGCTTCTACATCAACACCATAGCCTCTCCGATGATGTGTGAGTAGTTTACCTCAGACCTTCGGGTCCATAGTTATTAGCTAGATGGCTTCTTCTCTCTTTCTGGATCTCAATACAATGTTCTCCCCCTCTCTCGTGGAGATCTATTTGATGTAATCTTCTTTTGCGGTGTGTTTGTTGAGACCGATGAATTGTGGGTTTATTATCAAGTTTATCTAGAACAATATTTGAATCTTCTCTGAATTCTTTTATGTATGATTTGTTATCTTTGCAAGTCTCTTTGAATTATCAGTTTGGTTTGGCCTACTAAATTGATCTTTCTTGCAATGGGAGAAGTGCTTAGCTTTGGGTTCAATCTTGCGGTGCTCGATCCCAGTGACAGTAGGGGAAACGACACGTATTGTATTGTTGCCATCGAGGATAATAAGATGGGGTTTACATCATATTGCATGAGTTTATCCCTCTACATCATGTCATCTTACTTAAAGCGTTACTCTGTTCTTTTGAACTTAATACTCTAGATGCATGCTGGATAGCGGTCGATGTGTGGAGTAATAGTAGTAGATGCAGGCAGGAGTCGGTCTACTTGTCTCGGACGTGATGCCTATATACATGATCATACCTAGATATTCTCATAACTATGCTCAATTCTGTCAATTGCTCAACAGTAATTTGTTTACCCACCGTAATACTTATGCTCATGAGAGAAGCCACTAGTGAAACCTATGGCCCCGGGGTCTATTTTCCATCATATTAATCTCCTGTCAACAAGTTATTTCTGGTGCCGTCTTTATTTTGCTTTCTTTACTTTACATCTTTATCATAAAAATACCAAAGATATTATCTTATCATATCTATCAGATCTCACTCTCGTAAGTGACCGTGAAGGGATTGACAACCCCTTTATTGCGTTGGTTGAGAGGATTTATTTGTTTGTGTAGGTGCGAGGGACTCATGCGTGGCCTCCTACAGGATTGATACCTTCGAAGGAAATATTCCCTAGAGGCAATAATAAAGTTATTATTTATTTCCTTATTTCATGATAAATGTTTATTATTCATGCTAGAATTGTATTAACCGGAAACTTGATACATGTGTGAATACATAGACAAAAAGAGTGTCACAAGTATGCTTCTACTTGACTAGCTCGTTGAATCAAAGATGGTTAAGTTTCCTAGCCATATACATGAGTTGTCATTTGATTAACGGGATCACATCATTAGGAGAATGATGTGATTGACCTGACCCATTTCGTTAGCTTAGCACACGATCGTTTAGTATTCTGCTATTGCTTTCTTCATGACTTATACATGTTCCTATGACTATGAGATTATGCAACTCCCGTTTACCGGAGGAACACTTTGTGTGCTACCAAACGACACAACGAAACTTGGTGATTATAAAGGTGCTCTACAGGTGTCTCCGAAGGTACTTGTTGGGTTGGTGTATTTTGAGATTAGGATTTGTCACTCCGATTGTCGGAGAGGTATCTCTGGGCCCACTCGGTAATGCACATCACAATAAGCCTTGCATTGTAACTAATGAGTTAGTTGCGGGATGATGTATTACGGAACGAGTAAAGAGACTTGCCGGTAACGAGATTGAACTAGGTATTGAGATACCGACGATCGAATCTCGGGCAAGTAACATACCGATGACAAAGGGAACAACGTATGTTGTTATGCGGTTTGACCGATAAAGATCTTCATAGAATATGTGGGAGCCAATATGAGCATCCAGGTTCCGCTATTGGTTATTGACCGGAGACGTGTCTCGGTCATGTCTACATTGTTCTCGAACCCGTAGGGTTCGCACGCTTAAAGTTCGATGATCGTTATATTATGAGTTTATGTGTTTTGATGTACCGAAGGTAGTTCAGAGTCCCGGATGAGATCGGGGACATAACGAGGAGTCTCGAAATGGTCGAGACGTAAAGATCGATATATTGGACGTTTATATTCGGACATCGGAAAGGTTCCGAGTGATTCGAGTATTTTTCGGAGTACCGGAGAGTTACGGGAATTCGCCGGGGAGTATATGGGCCTTATTGGGCTTTAGGAGAAAGAGAGAGGAGAGGCTGCGTGCCCCCCAAGGCCTAGTCCGAATTGGACTAGGGGGAGGGGCTGCGCCCCCTCCTTCCTTCTCTTCTCTCTCCCCTTTCCTTGACTCATACTCCTACTACTTGGAAGGGGGGTATCCTACTCCCGATGGGAGTAGGACTCCTCCTAGGGCGCGCCATAGAGAGGGCCGGCCTCCCCCTCCCCCCTCCTTTATATACGGGGAGGGGGGCACCCCTTGGAGACACAACAATTGATCTCTTGATCTCTTACCGTGTGCGGTGCCCCCTCCACCATAATCCACCTCGATAATATTGTAGCGGTGCTTAGGCGAAGCCCTGCGTCGGTAGAACATCATCATCGTCACCACGCCGTCGTGCTGACGGAACTCTCCCTCAAAGCTCGGCTGGATCGGAGTTTGAGGGACGTCATCGAGCTGAACGTGTGCTGAACTCGGAGGTGCCGTGTGTTCGGTACTTGATCGGTCGGATCGTGAAGACATACGACTACAACAACCGTGTTGTGCTAACGCTTCCACTTTCGGTCTACGAGGGTACATGGACAACAGTCTCCCCTCTCGTTGCTATGCATCACCATGATATTGTGTGTGCGTAGGAATTTTTCTGAAATTACTACGTTCCCCAACAGTGGCATCCGAGCCTGGTTTTATGCGTAGGTGTTATATGCACGAGTAGAACACAAGTGAGTTGTGGGCGATACAAGTCATACTGCTTACCAGCATGTCATACTTTGGTTCGGCGGTATTGTTGGATGAAGCGGCCCGGACCGACATTACGCGTACGCTTACGCGAGACTGGTTCTACCGACGTGCTTCGCACATAGGTGGATGGCGGGTGTCAGTTTCTCCAACTTTAGTTGAACCGAGTGTGGCTACGCCCGGTCCTTGAGAAGGTTAAAACAGCACTAACTTGACGAACTATCATTGTGGTTTTGATGCGTAGGTAAGAACGGTTCTTGCTCAACCCGTAGCAGTCACGTAAAACTTGCAACAACAAAGTAGAGGACGTCTAACTTGTTTTTGCAGGGCATGTTGTGATGTGATATGGTCAAGACATGATTCTATATTTTATTGTATGAGATGATCATGTTTTGTAACCGAGTTATCGGCAACTGGCAGGAGCCATATGGTTGTCGCTTTATTGTATGCAATGCAATCGCCTGTAATGCTTTACTTTATCACTAAGCGGTAGAGATAGTCGTAGAAGCATAAGTTGGCGAGACGACAATGATGCTACGATGGAGATCAAGGTGTCGCGCCGGTGACGATGGTGATCATGACGGTGCTTCGGAGATGGAGATCACAAGCACAAGATGATGACGGCCATATCATATCACTTATATTGATTGCATGTGATGTTTATCTTTTATGCATCTTATCTTGCTTTGATTGACGGTAGCATTATAAGATGATCTCTCACTAAATTATCAAGGTATAAGTGTTCTCCCTGAGTATGCACCGTTGTGAAAGTTTTTCGTGCTGAGACACCACGTGATGATCGGGTGTGATAGGCTCTACGTTTAAATACAACGGGTGCAAAACAGTTGCACACGCAGAATACTCGGGTTAAACTTGACGAGCCTAGCATATAACAGATATGGCCTCAGAACACTAAGACCAAAAGGTCGAGTGTGAATCATATAGTAGATATGATCAACATAGTGATGTTCACCAATGAAACTACTCCATCTCACGTGATGATCGGACATGGTTTAGTTGATTTGGATCACGTGATCACTTAGAGGATTAGAGGGATGTCTATCTAAGTGGGAGTTCTTAAGTAATATGATTAATTGAACTTAAATTTATCATGAACTTAGTCCTGGTAGTATTAGCATATCTATGTTGTAGATCAATAGCTCGCGTTTAGCTCCCGTGTTTTATTTTGATATGTTCCTACAGAAAACTAAGTTGAAAGATGTTAGTAGCAATGATGCGGATTCGATCCGTGATCTGGGGTTTATCCTCATTGCTGCACAGAAGAATTATGTCCTTGATGCACCGCTAGGTGACAGACCTATTCCAGGAGCAGATGCAGACATTATGAATGTTTGGCTAGCTCAATATGATGACTACTTGATAGTTTAGTGCACCATGCTTAACGGCTTAGAATCGGGACTTCAAAGATGTTTTGAACATCATGGACCATATGAGATGTTCCAGGAGTTGAAGTTAATATTTCAAGCAAATACCCGAGTTGAGAGATATGAAGTCTCCAACAAGTTCTATAGCTAAAAGATGGAGGAGAATAGCTCAAGCAGTGAGCATGTGCTCAGATTGTCTGGGCACTACCATCGCTTGAATCAAGTGGGAGTTAATCTTCCAGATTAGATAGTGATTGACAGAATTCTCTAGTCACCATCACCAAGTTAGTAGAACTTCGTGATGAACTATAGTATGCAAGGGATAACGTAGACGATTCCCGAGCTTTTCATGATGATGAAATCAGAAATCAAGAAAGAGCATCAAGTGTTGATGATTAACAAGACCACTAGTTTCAAGAAAAGGGCAAAGGGAAAGAAAGGGAACTTCATGTAGAACAGCAAGCAAGTTGCTGCTCAAGTGAAGAAGCCCAAGTTTGGACCTAAGCCTGAGACTGAGTGCTTCTACTGCAAAAGGACTGGTCACTGGAAGCAGAACTACCCCAAATAATTGGCGGATAAGAAGGATGGCAAAGTGAACAAAGGTATATTTGATATACATGTTATTGGTGTGTATTTTACTAGTGTTCGTAGCAACCCCTCGGTATTTGATACTGGTTCAGTTGCTAAGACTTGTAACTCGAAACGGGAGTTGCAGAATGAACAGAAACTAGTTAAGGGGTGAAGTGACGATGTGTGTTGGATGTAGTTCCAAGATTGATGTGATCATCATCGCACAATCCATATAACTTTCGGGATTAGTGTTGAACCTAAATAAGTGTTATTTGGTGTTTGCGTTGAGCATGAATATGATTGGATCATGTTTATTGCAAAACGGTTATTCATGTAAGTCAGAGAATAATTGTTGTTCTGTTTACATGAATAAAACCTTCTATGGTCATACACCCAATGAAAATGGTTTGTTGGATCTCGATCGTGGTGATACACATTTTCATAATATTGAAGCCAAAAGATGCAAAGTTAATAATGATGGTGCAACTTATTTGTGGCACTGCCGTTTAGGTCATATTGGTGTAAAGCGCATGAAGAAACTCCATGCTGATGGACTTTTGGAATCACTTGATTACGAATCACTTGATGCTTGCGAACCATGCCTCTTGGGCAAGATGACTAAAACGCCGTTCTCCGAAACAATGGAGCGAGCAACAGATTTGTTGGAAATCGTACATACTGATGTATGTGGTCCGACGAATATTGAGGCTCGTGGTAGGTATCATTATTTTCTGACCTCCACAGATGATTTGAGCAGATATGGGTATATCTACTTGATGAAACATAAAATCTGAAACATTTGAAAAGTTCATATAATTTCAGAGTGAAGTGGAAAATCATCGTAACAAGAAAATAAAGTTTCTACGATCTAATCGTGGAGGAGAATATTTGAGTTACGAGTTCGGTCTTCATTTGAAACAATGCGGAATAGTTTCGCAACTCACGCCACCTGGAACACCGCAGCGTAATGGTGTGTCCGGACGTCATAACCATACTTTATTAGATATGGTGCGATCTATGATGTTTCTTACCAATCTACCACTATCGTCTTGGGGTTATGCATTAGAGACAGCTGCATTCACGTTAAAAAAGGGCACAATCTAAATCCGTTGAGATGACACCTTATGAACTGTGGTTTGGCAAGAAACCAACGTTGTCGTTTCTTAAAGTTTGGGGTTGCGATGCTTATGTGAAAAAGTTTCAACATGATAAGCTTGAACTCAAATCGGAGAAATGTGTCTTCATAGGATACCCAAAGAAGACTGTTGGGTACACCTTCTATCACAGATCCGAAGGCAAGACATTCGTTGCTAAGAATGGATCCTTTCTAGAGAAGGAGTTTCTCTCGAAAGAAGTGAGTGGGAGGAAAGTAGAACTTGATGAGGTAACTGTACCTGCTCCCTTATTAGAAAGTAGTTCATCACAGAAATCTGTTGCTGTGACTCCTACACCAATTAGTGAGGAAGCTAATGATGATGATCATGTAACTTCAGATCAAGTTACTACCGAACCTCGTAGGTCTACCAGAGTGAGATCCGCACCAGAGTGGTACGGTAATCCTGTTCTGGAGGTCATGTTACTTGACCATGACGAACCTACGAACTATGAGGAAGCGATGATGAGCCCAGATTCCGCGAAATGGCTTGAGGCCATGAAATCTGAGATGGGATCCATGTATGAGAACAAAGTATGGACTTTGATTGACTTGTCCAATGATCGACCAGCCATTAAGATTAAATGGATTTTCAAGAGGAAGACGGACGCTGATAGTAGTGTTACTAGCTATTGTCGCAAAAGGTTTTCGACAAGTTCAAGGTGTTGACTACGATGAGAGTTTCTCACTCGTATCTATGCTTAAGTCTGTCTGAATCATGTTAGCAATTGCTGCACTTTATGAAATCTAGCAAATGGATAAAACAAAACTGCATTCCTTAATGGATTTATTAAAGAAGAGTTGTATATGATGCAACCAGAAGGTTTTATCAATCCTAAAGGTACTAACAAAATATGCAAGCTCCAGCGATCCATCTATGGACTAGTGCAAGCATCTCGGAGTTGGAATATACGCTTTGATAAGTTGATCAAAGCATATAGTTTTATACAGACTTGCGGTGAAGCCTGTATTTACAAGAAAGTGAGTGGGAGCACTACAACATTTTTGATAAGTATATGTGAATGACATATTGTTGATCGAAAATAATGTAGAATTATTCTGCAAAGCATAAAGGAGTGTTTGAAAGGATTTTTTCAAAGAAATACCTCGGTGAAGCTACTTATATATTGAGCATCAAGATCTATAGAGATAGATCAAGACGCCTGATAAGTTTTTTCAATGAGTACATACCTTGACAAGATTTTGAAGTGGTTCAAAATGCAATAGTCAAAGAAAGAGTTCTTGCCTGTGTTACAAGGTGGGAAATTTGAGTAAGACTCAAAGCCCGACCACGGCAGAAAATAGAGAGAGAATGAAAGTCATTCCCTTTGCCTCAGCCATAGGTTCTATAAAGTATGCCATGTTGTGTACCAGACCTATTGTACACCCTACACTGAGTTTGGCAAAGGGAGTACAATAGTGATCTAGGAGTAGATCACAGGATAGCGGTCAAAATTATCCTTAGTGGAATAAGGATATGTTTCTTGATCATGGAGGTGACAAAAGGTTCGTCGTAAAGGATTACGTCGATGCAAATTTTGACACTGATCCAGATGACTCTAAGTGTCAATCTGGATGCATATTGAAAGTGGGAGCAATTAGCTAGAGTAGCTCCGTGCAGAGCATTGTTGACATAGAAATTTGCAAAATACATACGGATCTGAATGTGGCAGACCCGTTGACTAAACTTCTCTCACAAGGAACATGATCACACCTTAGTACTCTTTGGGTGTTAATCACATAGCAATGTGAACTAGATTATTGACTCTATTAAACCCTTTGAGTGTTGGTCACATAACGATGTGAACTATGGGTGTTAATCACATGGTGATGTGAACTATTGGTGTAAAATCACATGGCGATGTGAACTAGATTATTGACTCTAGTGCAAGTGGGAGACTGAAGTAAATATGCCCTAGAGGCAATAATAAAGTTATTATTTATTTCCTTATTTCATGATAAATGTTTATTATTCATGCTAGAATTGTATTAACAGGAAACTTGATACATGTGTGAATACATAGACAAAAAGAGTGTCACTAGTATGCCTCTACTTGACTAGCTCGTTGAATCAAAGATGGTTAAGTTTCCTAGCCATAGACATGAGTTGTCATTTAATTAACGGGATCACATCATTAGGAGAATGATGTGATTGACCTGACCCATTTCGTTAGCTTAGCACACGATCGTTTAGTATTCTGATATTGCTTTCTTCATGGCTTATACATGTTCCTATGACTATGAGATTATGCAACTCCCGTTTACCGGAGGAACACTTTGTGTGCTACCAAACGTCACAACGTAACTGGGTGATTATAAAGGTGCTCTACAGGTGTCTCCGAAGGTACTTGTTGGGTTGGCGTATTTCGAGATTAGGATTTGTCACTCCGATTGTCGGAGAGGTATCTTTGGGCCCACTCGGTAATACACATCACTATAAGCCTTGCAAGCATTATAACTAATGAGTTAGTTGCGGGATGATGTATTACGGAACGAGTAAAGAGACTTGCCGGTAATGAGATTGAACTAGGTATTGAGATACCGACGATCGAATCTCGGGCAAGTAACATACCGATGCCAAGGGAACAACGTATGTTTTTATGCGGTTTGTCCGATAAAGATCTTCGTAGAATATGTGGGAGCCAATATGAGCATCCAGGTTCCGCGATTGGTTATTGACCGGAGATGTGTCTCGGTCATGTCTACATTGTTCTCGAACCCGTAGGGTCCGCACGCTTAAAGTTCGATGACGGTTATATTATGAGTTTATGTGTTTTGATGTACCGAAGGTAGTTCGGTTTCCCGGATGTGATCGGGGCCATGACGAGGAGTCTCGAAATGGTCAAGACGTAAAGATCGATATATTGGACAACTATATTCGGACATCGGAAAGGTTCCGAGTGATTCGACTATTTTTCGGAGTACCGGAGAGTTACGGGAATTCGCCGAGGAGTATATGGGCCTTATTGGGCTTTAGGAGAAAGAGAGAGGAGAGGTTGCGCGCCCCCCAAGGCCTAGTCCGAATTGGACTAGGGGGAGAGGCTGCGCCCCCTCCTTCCGTCTCTTCTCTCTCCGCTTTCCTTGACTCGTACTCCTACTACTTGGAAGGGGGGAATCCTACTCCCAGTGGGAGTAGGACTCCTCCTAGCACGCGCCATAGAGAGGGTCGGCCCTCCCCCTCCTCCACTCCTTTATATACGGGGAGGGGGCACCCCTTGGAGACACAACAATTGATCTCTTGATCTCTTAGCCGTGTGCGGTGGCCCCTTCCACCATAATCCACCTTGATAATATCGTAGCGGTGCTTAGGCGAAGCCCTGCGTCGGTAGAACATCATCATCGTCACCACGCCGTCGTGCTGACGGAACTCTCCCTCAAAGCTCGGCTGGATCGGAGTTTGAGGGACGTCATCAAGCTGAACGTGTGTTGAACTCGGAGGTGCCGTGTGTTCGGTACTTGATCGGTCGGATCATGAAGACATACGACTACATCAACCGCGTTGTGCTAACGCTTCCGCTTTCGGTCTACGAGGGTACATGGACAACACTCTCCCCTCTCGTTGCTATGCATCACCATGATCCTGTGTGTGCGTAGGAATTTTTTTGAAATTACTACGTTCCCCAACAACCTTGGTTCTCAAAAACTGAGGGAAATACTTACGCTACTTTGCTGCATCACCCTTTCCTCTTCAAGGGAAAACCAACGCAGTGCTCAAGAGGTAGCAGCATGACACAAAGTAGTATAGCATTTATTATATATATATATATATATGTTACGGTATCTACCTATGTTACTGCTTCTTTGCCACATCATCATATTTTCTATTCCCGATGAGTGCACGATACCGGCTATGATACCCCCACTATGGCCACCCTAATAAGGCTGGTCGTAATATGGGAGTATCAAGCAGTATGATGCATGCCAACTAGACTTTTTGGATGATGTGGCACACAGTTAAATGATGAAAGAGAGGGTGTGGTATCATATCATGATACCGTATCATATCATGATACCATATCATATTAAATGTTGTACTACTTTATGTCATGCATGGTAATTAATAAGGAACCTAAGATACTAACTTATGATACTATGCATGCGCGCATTACGGAGGTATTGCCGATCATATACTAGTATCATGCATATATACTCCCTCCTTTCCGGTTTATAGGCTTATCTCAAAATTTTAGTTTTTCCATTTTATAAGGCTCAATTTGGTTGTTCCTCATCACATGTCCAGATTCCAAGGTGCATTAAATCATTGCATGCAAGTATTAAGAGAAAGTTGACCAATGCATGTACTTTATATATGCATGCATGTATTGCAATTAATACATTGGAAAACATAATTTTTTGAGGAAAACAAAAGCATTAATTGGGTGTTTTTGCAAACTACAAAAAGTATTCCACCACTCACCATCTACCTTGGTTGGTGAGATTTTTGAATTGAGCCCTATAAGGCTAGTTGTAATGGGGAGTATCATATATACTAGTATCATGCATATGATAGTGTAGGATACTACTTCCGTAATGCATAGTATCATAAATTAGCATCTTAGGTTGCCTTACTAATTTTCATGCATGACACAAAGTAGTAGTACAACATTTAATATGACACAGTATCATGATATGATACCACATCCTCTCTTTCCTCATTTAATTGTGTGCTACATCAACCAGAAAGTCTAGTTGGCATGCATGATACCGCTTATGATAATTGTCACAGCCCTAGAATTGCTTGTAACTAATTGCATGAAAGCATTCATGTCATCATGTTTAAATTCAAGAAATTTGAATTGGGGATTGATAAACCCTAGCACCAAATGAACTCAAATAGGTTCAAATAAAATCTTTTTCAATGTACCCAAAATGCTCGAAGAAAAGTTCATGATTTCTGGTTAAGGTGCAAACCTCTGCTAAAAATGATGAATATATTTTTATGTCATTTTTGGATTCTTGAATTAACACAAAATTATTTGAGTTGGAGCCATTTAAATGCTATATATATTTTAAATGGTCCAAATATTCTGAATTTATTTGTGGAGCTCTGGAGTAGTTCACCTAACATCCACAATAATTTTCAGAATTTATTAAACTGATTTAGTGCCTAAACTAAATCAAAACAAACAGAACAAAATAGAAAACAAAATAGAATTAGAAAAGAGAGAGACAAGAACCTACCTGGGCAACCTTACCTAGCGGCCCAGCAGTCCTAGCCCAGCAGGCCGGCCCAGCTGACTGGCCGACACCAGTCATCCCCTTCCTTGCGCCAGGAGGACAGGGGCACGCGCCCAGCACGCGCGGCCATGCGACCCGGCCGGCCACCTCCTGCTTGCTGCTTCGCTCTGGCCCTCTCTGGACGTCGACACGCAGCCCCCTGGTCCTCTCCCTCTCTCCCCTCATCCTTCCCCTTCCCTGGATCCCTCTCTCTCTCACCATCGAGCGGGGCTCGTCGCAACCGACGCCGTTCACCGTAACCACCGCCTCCTCCTGAACCTCTCTCCGCGTCCAGAAGCTCCGCCACTTCGTCCTCGACCCCCTCGCTGAGCCACGCAACGCCGGACGCCCTGAAGCCTCGCCAACACCGTCGTTCCCCTCGTCGGTCGCCGTGGATCCTCGCTGCCGATTCAGGAGCTATAGGACCTCCCCGAGCACTCTGAGCTTCTCTGCGAGTCATCCGTGAGCCCCTCTTTTCCCTACCCCTAACCTCGTTCCTTCGCTCGACGTCTAGCTAGCGCTGCCGCCATGGCCGAGCTCCGCCGCCGCCTGCCTTGTCGTGCGCTACCGTTGCAGCCCGCGCCCGTCGTTGCAGAGCACGACAACGAGCTCGTCGTGCCTCCAGGAGGCCGGCTATCCCTTTTGCTAGCTCGCCCGTGCCCCGTAGCACGGCTGCCCGCATGTGCCCGAGCGCCGCCGCCGCCCACCTCGACGCTGGCGACGCTACAGCCCTCCCTTGCAGCTGCCACTTGCACCACCCGACGCCCCTCTCTGCATGCATTCGAAAGAGCCTAGCCGCGCTTCAAACGGCCGCCCGAATCGGCCGGCCGGAGTACCTCCGCCGTCGGCTGTGGTCGCCGGTGGCTAACCGCCGGCGTAACCGGCCATTAGGGCCTAAGCACTCTGCTAATTACACCCTGCAGTCAATGACAGTCGGGCCCCACCGCAAAACTAACGACTAACCAAATAGTTTAAGGTTAATCTAATTACCGTGGGGCCACGTGTCAGTTTTGACTACGCTGATGTGTCCGTTGACCCGACCCCACCTGTTTGAGACACTAACCAGCTCTGGGTCACCGACCAATGGGACCCACTGGTCAGTTTGACCTGGGCCACCCAGTTGACCTGCTGACATCACAATGACACAGTGCTGACATCATAATTTTTTTCTGGATTTTAAATAAATCAGAAATGATTTATTTATTTCAGAAAATATCCTAATCTTCTAAAAATCATAGAAATTAAACCGTAGCTCCAATTGAAAAGAGTTATATATGAAAAATGATCAGAAAAATCCAAAGAATCTATTTATGCCATGTTCATGCATGTTTGAGCAAGTTAACCTCACTGTTTAGGATGAAACATGATTAGGGCAAATTTCATAATAGGTTTGGAGTTGGAATTTGATGTAGTTTTGAATTCCACTTCAATTAAAATGACTTTCTATTGGATTAGCCCAAATCATAGCATATTGCCATGTCATGACCATGCATCATATTGTTGCATTGCAGTGATTGTGGTTCCTTTTGTGTTTGCCGGTGGTTGTTCCCTCTTAGTAGACGATGTTTCCGACGACGTGATCGATGACACCGATGAAGAGCTATACTATCTTCAGAAGTGCCAGGCAAGCAAAACCCCCTTGTTCATTCTGATACAATCCCACTCTCTCGCTCCTGCTCTCTTTTACTGCATTAGGACAACACCGTTTCAACTGTTACATGCTGCAGTAGCTGAACCCATTTCCTCTGCATGACCTGTCATTGCCACAGTAAATAGATGAAACCCACTAGCATGAGTAGGAGTTGTTTGAGCCCTGATGTGCCTACTCATTCATGCTTGTTTTTCATGCCTGCTACTACCTAGAGTTGAGTCAGGTCTGATTCATCGGGGATGAATTAGAGGTGTGTGAACATGTCCTACTATTGTGAGCTAAGTGTGTGAACACGATTTGGTAAAGGTATTGGTGAGAGGCCATGTAGGAGTACATGGTGGGTTGTCTCATTGAAGCCGTTCTCAGGAACTGAGTTTTGTGTTTGTGATCCATGAACAGTTACTACCACACATTGGGTTCCGGTAACTCGACCCCTCTCAACTTATTAATCAACATGATCTCTATCCAGGAGTTGCAAGTAGTTTCTGGTGTTTGTAGGTAGTGTTAGTAGTCTACCAAGTGGCACCCGGTACAGGTGGGCTTGGGACAGACTAGGCACCGTGGCCGGGTATGCCAAGTGTCGCCCGTTTGGTGGTCTTGGAACCCTGTACACGTTTGGGGCCGTGAGCGACACCCCGGCCGGGTCTCCTTGCGGATGGAACCTGAATAGGAGATAAACCTGGACGAGAGAATTGTGTGGTTAGTCAGGTCGTGGCCGACTCCCTCGCCAGGCTTCCGCTTGAAGGTTGCCGAGATACACGACGTGTACATGGTTGTAAGTGGCGAGAGCGTGTGTGAAGAAGTACACCCCTGCAGGGTTAACATCATCTATTCGAATAGCCGTGTCTGCGGTAAAGGACTTCTGGGTTGCCTGTACAGTTCATAGACAAGTGAAAGTGGATACTCTAAAATGCGCAAGATAAGCGTGAGTGCTACGGATGGCGTTCTCGTAGGGAGATGGGAGCGGATCCATAGTGGTGTATTGATATGGTGAATATGTGGACTCGTGTGCACCACCTCAAAAGAGTTACTTGCAGTCGTAGTTTAGGATAGCCACCGAGTCAAAGCTGGCTTGCTACAGTTAAACTCCACCATCCCCTTTGTTGATACTGATGCATATGTAGATAGTTCTCATGTAAGTCTTGCTGGGTACATTTGTACTCACGTTTGCTCAATTTATGTTTTTGCAGAGAGACTTCAGTCTTGCTAGTAGTTCCGCGTGGACTTCGACGTTTAGCTTGTTACCTCAGCTATGATTTTGTACCCCCAGGAGGGTCTGGTAGATAGTCAGGCTTCTTAGCCTTTTTCATTTGTAGTTGTCTGTACTCAGACATGTTTAAGCTTCCGCTTGTGCTATTGCTTGTATGACTTGAATGCTGGGTCATGTATGCATGTCCCTCTAAGTTAGTGCCACTTTGGGTTCGCGACTAGTCATGTCGGCCCGGGTTCTCTGTCATATTGGATGCTAGCGACACTATCATATACGTGAGCCAAAAGGCGCAAACGGTCCCGGGCCAGGGAAGGTGGCACCCGTGGGAATACCGTGCGTGAGGCCGCAAAGTGATATGATGTGTTACATGCTAGATCGGTGTGACTTAGAATCGGGGTCCTGACAATAATACCATTACAACCAGCCTAAACCGGAAAGGAGGGAGTATGAGACTAGCCACAATGGAGAGTACACTAGTAACATACACATATCCCTAGACTATATACGTTACTACCATCATAGTGGGTAGTAACATAAGTGTAGTGTCATGCAAAGCTTCATTTATTAGGTTATAGACTCATATTGCATTGGGACATGTGATGTTACAACAACTAGCTAAGTTACTGAAACTATCTCTCTCCTCATTAACTTATTACCACATAAGCAAGTTTGCTGAGTTGGAGTCGATGTTACTGCTGAAGTTACTCCCACTATGGCTAGTCTGATACTAGCTAGTCGTCTATGATATACTAGCTACCTCACTAAGAGCATGGTTAATAATACAGCCAAGGGTCGGCTATAAGAAGTTGCCATGTCATATACAGCCAATGTGACAGCCTGATTTTTGGCCCATTCTTTTTCTTTTGTTTTTCTGAGGTTTTTGCTTGAGTTTTCTTTTTCCGTGGCTTTGTGGTCTGGAAACTGAAGAAGATGCCCTCTTCTTTGTTTCCAGAGTGGCTTGTCATTCCCAAATCCTTCCCTAGACCCTGACATTTTCATCCTAGCCCAAATCCCAATATTCTTTTTATTGGAAATATTCCTTTTCTATTAAAGGAATAACTCAAATTGCCCTAGGTTGTGAAGCAACCTTTATTTCCATCACTCCTAAAATTCCCAAATAATTCTCATAAATTGTTTGGGTCATATCTTTCTCAAATATGGAAAAATATTTCATTTGTCATGTTTATCATCATGCTCAAATAATTCATTTCCTATTCTGCCCTAAATGGCACATTGTGAAGCAAGTGATATTTTCCTTTTCCCAGTTGACCTCAAACTCCTTGAACACCTTTTCCTGTCCATATCATTGCCACATGCCAAAATGCAACCTCATTTTCCTAGTAATTATTTAATTATGATTTTCCAAAGTTTCTATCCAGAAAGAAGCTTTGTGAAGGAGGTGCAAGCTAGGCATATCCAAATGAGTTTCCATTTTGCATGATCCCTCATATCATCATATAATAGCCCTCCTCCTCTCGTCACCTTCGTGCGCGTGAGCGTGTCCAGCAGCTCGCCCGCGTCGTTGCCGTTCCCCTGGACCCCTCTCCCCTCCGTCTGTTTCCTCACCGACGCCCACCAACGCTCGCCGCTGAGCGCCCATGGGCGCACTGTGGCCGACTGAGCTTTAATGGCGCTCGACTTCTTCCTCTGCTTCTCCTTTGGCCTCCTCCTCCCCGTGAGCTCTCCTCTGTGCCTCCCTCGTCGCCTGCCTCCGAGCCCATGCGTGCGCACACGCGTCCGTGGCGCCGGCCACGCGTCCGCGGCGACGACAGCTCGGCACCTCGCCCCTCTTCCTATATAAGGCCACCCGAGCACTCCATCACCTTTGCCTCATCTCCAGCAACCTCCCGGGCCTCTCCCTCGAGCTCCAGAGCCCCTCCCCACCTCTCTCTACCGCCATGGCCGCCGTCGGGCTCCGCTCGAATCCGAGCAGCCCCGGTCTCCTCCCCTCCTGCTTCCACCTCCAGAGGCCCCCATCCACACCCCAGAGCCGCCCGAGCCCTCTCCCTCCTCCTCTGGTGGCTGTTGGCTGCGAGCCCCGTCGGTGCCCGTCGCCACCATCCGCCATGTCCTTGCTCCCTCTTCCCTCGGTCCTTCCCGGAGCCCGTGCTCTCTGCAGACGGGTGTTGCTACTCCCGCTGAGCTCGCCCATAGGTCGAGCAAGGCGGGGGATGGCCGGAGCCGGCCGGACGAGCCCCCGCGCCGGCGACCTCCTTCTGGACCGCGGGCGAGTGCGGGCGAGGCGAAGACGATGTTGACCCTGTCCATGGGCCCCGCCTGTCAGCCTCTCTGCGCTGACCGGGTCGGCCTGCTGACGTGGTTAAGTGGAGGCGTACTCTGCGGAGTACGTCTTCGCTTAACAAAAGCGTAATCAGATCCTTCCTCGGGAGAAAATGCGTTTTCCCTTATGGAAAACGTATTTTCAGAAAAGGCGTGTTCTGTTTTTCCTGCTGAGGGCCTGTTTGTGATGATTTTATTACAGATATGTCCCTAGCAGAAAAACCCTTATAACTTTTTGCTCGCAACTCCGTTTGAGGTGAATCCAACGCCCACTTCTTCGTCTCATCGAGCCCGTTCTGTTGGTATCATTTTCACTATGTTTTAACATTTTGAAAATGACCATTTTGCCCTTACGCTTATGTCACGACCATTTTTCCAATAAAAATATTTATTGAGAAAACGATCCCTTTTACGAACCAGTAGAGAAGAATCCTTCTCACTGGTAGACAAATTCTTGATCACAGAAGAAAAACCAGGAGTACTAAATATAATACAAGGTTGAGCGGAGGCTGCTCAACAATTTATTACAAGCACGCCAATAATACTTAAAGGCGGATAGGGTAGCATAACTACTAACTCACAATAAAAGCGGTGGTGGATATAACACAGCGAAGTGGGTGACAAGACTCCTGAATCTAACAGCTCTTCGAGCGTCGGAGTGAGGCTCGAGGATACTTATTGTGGGTGGCGGAAGCGTATGTGATACAAGTGACCAATATCCAGGATCGCACGGGATTGACTGGGATTCCTCTAGGCGTCGGACTCACTATCAAACTCTTCATCCATGAGATCGCCCTCGTCAACATCTGGCCAAATCAACAAGCCAGGTGAGTACTATGAAAGTACTCGCAAGACAGTTCGGACATAAGATATAACAAATGTAAACATGATGCATATGAACAGATTAATAGAGCGCACTCAAACAACGAGATGACAATGCATGGGAAATAAAAGGGAAGTCGGGCGGTAGTCCTCCCGAAATCCCAAGGTAATACTGAAGGCCAATCGAGTGTCTGAATGACTCCTCGAAAGGATACAAATGAAATAACAATGCCGCAGTCGGGCGTCAAGGCGACACCACATAAAGGGCTTATAATGGAAAAATAGATAACAGTGCGTGCCACAGTCGGACGTCTGAAGCGACATCACATAAAGGGATTATATCAAAAGTAAATAACGGGCGTGCCACAGTCAGACGTCTGAGCGACATCACATAAAGGGCTTATATTGAAAGTAAATGACAAGAGTGCCACAGTCGGACGTCTGAGCGACATCACATAAAGGGCTTATATTGAAAGTAAATGACAAGAGTGCCACAGTCGGACGTCTGAGCGACATCACATAAAGGGCTTATATTTCACAACTTAATATTTCAGTAGCTCATGGGTTTAATTCATTTCAAGGGAATATTCAAGTACGAGATAAACAAAAAGGTTAGTCCATCCACAGGAATAACGATCCAACGGGTATACTACTCAAGCTTGTTCACCGGGGATTTACCACGAGACTGGAACTGACATGGATATGGATAAGTTGGCCACGGTCCTTGACCATGGACACAATGACTCGGAGGGGTTTGACTCTGCAGAGTTTGTACTTTAATCACAGCCAACGGATTTCAGTAGTCACAAGGACTAGTTCCGTTTACGGTGTTTTGGAAGAAACACATCTAACTAGTACACACCCATTCAACATTCCGATGCCAGGAATCACCCTCAGCAATGTTCAAGAAAAACCTTGAGATGGGGAGGCTACAACCTCGCGTAGCATGGGATCAAATTTATATACGTGCGCTCTAAGGGGTGCCCCCCTCTCGGTCCCAACCGGAAACACCCATGCCCCCTGACCGGATGACTGGCTTTAATCCAGGGCCATGGAACCCTCATCCCGGCCCCTCTATTTGGTGTGTACACGGAAAGAGGTTAACAACTTACTAAACCGTATTCTTTCCAGAAAACATGTGGCAGCACGGAAGGGGAAGAACGGTAACGTGGCTCAGTCCACGTTAATGTCGGAGTTTACCGGATGACGTAAGACTGGCATGCTACAACAATACCATCTTACTACCTTTCATGTCACCACATGATCAGGTCATCTCTCAACAAGGATCACGATAACTTCGAAACACACGGCCAGTTGCCTTGCATGCAACGCAATACTCACCGATGCTCATATGCCATGCACAAACCATTCAAGCAAACATGCAACACACCTATCATATCAAAGGTTCAAACATGCTTGCCTGGTTCGGAGAAGTCGGAGTCTAGCTCGGCGAAGTTCGCAGCTCCGTCACCTCCTCCGGAACCTACGGTATAACGAAACCGTATACTAACGTGAACATCGAAGCGTGAATAAAAATTGTTCCAAAAATTTTCCAAATAAATACTAGACAAAACTAGACAAAAATACAAGACTGTCAGAAAAAGAATCAATCAAAAATCATCTTTTATTAAAAAGTTATAAGGGTTTTAGTCCAGGGACTGATCTGTGATGAAACAGAAAAGAACCAGGGACTTGTTTGAAAAACCAGAAAACGGTTCGGAAAGAAATGCGCCAGCCCGAGGAGAAAACGCATTTGCCCGAAGGCGCTTTCAGAAAATGGTTCGAGGGGGAGAAAAGAAGAGAGGCTGACGGGGGGGTCCCACCCGTCAGGTTTAAATCTCCAAAGGAGCTCGCCGGCGCCCGAAGGCTGCGGTGGCCGCCGGCGTTGAACCACGGCGAGGCAGAGAGATCGGAGGGTACCAAGAGTTTCAGGGTGTTCTTCCGCGTCGGTGGGTGGTGGACTTGGTCGGCGGAGAGCACCACGTCGACGGCGACACTTTCTCCGGCGGACGGTGGTTCGGGCGATGGTGGAGTACTCCGGTGGGCGCTGCAACCTCCAAATTGAAGCGCGGGTCAGAAGAGTGGATGCATTAGGAAGCTACTGGCAAGAGAATGAGAGGTAGAGGTGCACGCACGGGGGTGAATCGAGCTGGACCCCGTGGCGGGTCGAGGCGGCCGGAGTTGGGGAAGAAGGCTCCCTCGGGGCCCTTCCAGTGGCTTGGCGTGGTATTGGTGGAGTGCAGAGGTGGTGTGGGTTCGAGTTCGAGCTCGGGGCCTCTATTTATAGGCGATCCGAGGGGGTGGCCGTGAACGGGGTAGCTCCGGCGAGCGATTACGGCGAGGTAGGGGTTGGGCAGGGGGTTTAGGAGGCTAGGCACCATCAGGGAGGATCACTGGTGCCGTTCCCCCGCTAAACCTCGGTCGGGCTTGGCGTAATGCGCCGATCCTCGATGGGGCGGCCGTACGGGCACGGCGGCGACAGAGAGCACGCTCCGCGCCTAGCAGTTCACGACGAAGGATGGCAGCGCGCACGGGTGAGTGGATGGCCACTCGGCGGCCTCCGGTGGCTTGGGCGGCGCTGGACGGCGCCGTCCAACGCTGCGCCTCTCTCTGGCAGCCGCAAAGCCGCTGCTGCCGTCGCTCACGGGTGGCGCACCTCCTCCTGCTCGTCGCCGACGCCCGCAAACTTCCAGATGATCGTGCGGCGCAGGGATAAGAAGGAGGGAACAGGGAGCAAGGCGCCACCGTGGTACTGGCGAGATCGACAACGAGTTCTGAAGAAAACGACAGCAGCTTCTGAAACTGTTACTCTGAAAAACTGAACTTGATAGCAACAGTGTCCATCAGGTGTTCGACGAAATGATTTGGCATGAAGAAAAAAATTTCTGGAGCTGGGACTCGGTGAGGTGACCTCTCAATGCATCCAGAGGCTGCCTGAATTTTCTCAGATTTTTAGGAGGAGAAAACAAATGAATTTCATCAAATTTGGCAAATAAGGTCCAAACTTGCAGCAAGTACAATTTGAAATATTTGAACTGGAGACCAGTGGATCTTCATGGATCCTGGTTAAGGGCTCAAAGGACTAGCTAGGGAAATTGGTTTGGAGGCAAAACTCAAAGCCGAAAGGGTAGCTCCTTTGTAAATCTCCAATAGCTAGAGTAGAGGGCAGAAATTATTTTTGATAAGAGTTAGATGGAAGAAAATTTATGGGGAGGTTCAAACTGCTGGATTTGAAGTATATCATGACACAAAGATGAGGAAAGGCTTTTGGGAGGGGATTTCCACTTGGGTCATGGCAAGAGGGGTTTTTGAGAGGGGAAAGGATCATGCCAAATGCCATAGGGCTATTTAAAAGATTTTCAAATATATTTTTCCAAATGAAAAACCCTTGAGCCAACATGAGATGAAAAACCTCCAAGACCAATAATCAAGTCTAGGGTGAAACCAAACAAAACACTTGTCATAAAAAGGAAATTTTTGAGAGGGAGAGTTCTTTAGAAGAAAATTTAAATACCCTCCTCAAATCCAATAAATTTTTTTGATAAAACCAAAAATAAAATTTTGGGTGTCACAGCTTAGTCAGCCCCCTCTGGGAGAGAACGTTTTCCGGCGATTCTTTCCGCAAGCTTCTCGCACTTTCTCCCGGTATATTCTTCATCCCTAGGCAAGCCACAATACCCACTTGCATGATAGTCATGCAGTAGCCATGGTTTTCAACTTGAATATTTAATAAATGTTTGCTTGTTTAAAATAGGTTATCGTTGTTTCGGTAATGCTTCTGGGTTAGTGCTTACTTTCTTGCTATGTTGTTATGCACCTGGTTATCAGGCCCTACTAGTTGCTAGTATTACTCTCATATGCTTATGCTTGCTAGTAGTACATGTTGATGTTGGTAATGGTCTTCGGTGCATGACTGCCATCTGTCCCGAGTACCATTTTTATGCATGTTCCTTTGCATCCAGTCGGTTAAATGCTTGCATGATGGCATTGTTGATATGTTCTTGCATGATATTTATTGTTGATGCTAGTGGTCATGCTATGTTTCGGAGAAGTATTTACTTGTGATGTTCATGCTAGTCAGTATACCATGCTTAGTTGGATATGATTCATTGTTAATATGGTGGATAGTTATGTGGTTCTCTCATGATTATGTTGATATTCATGCTCATGCATTGTAATTGCATCATGTATTTTTATCATGGCTCAGCATATTTGCATTCAAGTTTAACTGGATTAAATTGAACTTGAACAACTGTTGGCTGAGTCATGGTGCCACCAAATTGAACTGACCAGTGCAACCACGCTTACCTTTATGGGAAGGTCCTAACTGGGTCTATTGTCGTGCCTCTCGCCGGTGCCTCCAACGAGGGAAGGTTATGGGCGTGCGCACCCTGGCCCGGTAAGCAGACATAACCTTGTGTGCCCCTTGTTGTTGTTATGGATCCGGTCCCCGTGAGGGACGTTTTGGCCACGGCGGTGGTCGTTGTGTCTTTGGTAGACTCGGGGCCACCCAGGACTAGCCCAGTTGGGAGTGGGTCGGAGTGGCCGGGAGAGTGTCATGGCAGTAGATCGGTTTTGTCGGAACGCCGTTGGTCCACCCGAATGTGAGTGCGAGGCCATGGGTTCCGAAGTGTGGGTACAGTGTACTAACCTCTGCAGAGTGTATATTAAATCTATCGATAGCCGCGCCCGCGGATAAGGGCCCTGTTCATAGTCGGTCCCACTATGAGTCAATAGTAATAATAATAATGTGCTTAATAGCCACCCCGGTTCGATGGTGAGATAAGTTGGTTGTGATCGCCGGAAAGATCACCGTTTGAGACCAAGTGTTGGTCATGGTTGTGATCGCCAGAATGATCACCGTGGTATCGAGGATACCGAGTTGTTGGATATTCGTGATGTTGTGCGAGAATCATGGGTAAAGATCAAGCTCCTTGTGGTCATTTGATGATTACCATGGTATTGTTTATACCAAGCTTGATTTGATCCTGAGATGATCGTGTAATGTCTGAGGTTGGTAAGTGATGCATGTGATGGTTACGAGGTAACCCGAACAGAATAATTGGTGCATGTAGTGTCATCATGTTGCATGCTAGTATCATCAGATTTATATGTTCATGCCATGATCTAGCGATATTATGTTCATGTTATGTTATCCTGATGACCTCATGAAGATTTCCTGCTTAACCTGTAATTGCCATGTTGTTGTTTGTCTTGAATGCTTCTGGTTACTGTGAGCTTGCAAGTACATTCAATGTACTGACCTGGCATGTCATGCCAGCTTGCAGGTCGTGCCTGGATTGCTTGCTTGTTTGGTGTTGTTCCTGTGTTCTCGAGCTAGGATAAGTGTTCCAGCCAGAGTCCCTGTGGATTGGAGTCCATCATCGCCGTTCGTTGTTCCGCTGCCAGTAGTTGTTCCGCTGCTTCGAGTTGTTATGCTGCTTGTATAGAGCAACCGTGGTTGGCATAGGGTCGCCGTGCCGATGTTATTCATTGTAATATCAGAACCCTTGGATTCATATCCGTGTTGTAATAGAGAGCTGGTTTGTTCTATACTAAGCAGTGTCGTATTCCAGAAGACTTCACCGCGATCTCTGGGCTGGAATACGAGGCGCTCCGGTTTTCTCTGAGCCGGGGTGCCACAGCCAACCTCTTAGCTGGCATGTACAATAAGAAGTTTTGTATACGTACTAGTTTATCAATAGTTGGCCCACCTTACATCCTCACAAAGTGTCTTGGGTCTCGTGTTGCAGCTGGCTCTACTAACCAAGAGCCCTCTTCTCTTCTCTTTCCTCCAACTAATAAGCACATATATATTATTCTATTCCTTACAGCCTGCTTAGACTACCCACAGTGGGAGTAACATAGGTAGTAACATCACATGTATCTAGATAAAATAGATGATGTGGCAAGCAATAAATGAAGAAAGAGAGGAAAGTGGTAACATAGCTAGTTAGACTGGCCACAATGGGTAGTAACATAGACTAGTAACATGTTACTAGTCTATGTTACTTCCTCTATAGTGGGGAGTAACATATGTGTGGTAACATGCAACACTTCATTTATTAGGCTATAGACTCGTTTTGCCTTGATATGTGTGATCTTACTCATACTACTAGTAACTAGCTATGTTACCACTTTCCTCCATTTCTTCATTTATTGCTTGCCACATCATCTATTTTATCTAGATATGTGTGATGTTACTACCTATGTTACTCCCACTGTAGGTAGTCTGGCCACAATGGGTAGTAACATGCACATGTTACTAGTCTATGTTACTACCTCTATAGTGGGGAGTAACATATGTGTGGTAACATGCAACACTTCATTTATTATGCTATAGACTCATTTTGCCTTGATATGTGTGATGTTAAATACTCATACTACTGGTAACTAGCTATGTTACCACTTTCCTCCATTTCTTCATTTATTGCTTGCCACATCATCTATTTTATCTAGATATGTGTGATGTTACTACCTATGTTACTCCCACTGTGGGTAGTCTTACTAGTAGTATGAGTAACATCACACATCTCAAGACAAGATGAGTCTATAGCCTAATAAATGAAGTGTTGCATGTTACTACACATATGTTACTCCCCACTATAGAGGTAGTAACATAGACTAGTAACATTCTATGTTACTACCCATTGTGGCTAGTCATATGTCACTCTATTGTGTACTTGCTCTAATGCATAGTATCATAGAGTAGCTAGTATCATATGTAGTACTTTATTTATATTGTCATGCATGACACATAGTAGCATAGCATTTATTATGAGACGGTTTCATGATATGATACTTAACCCTCTTTTTCTTTATTTAATTAATTCTATGACAGCTCATCAAAATTGCCTAGTTGGCATGCATGATACTAGCTATGATACCCCCTTACTATCAGCCTAGCAAAGGTGTACAGATCATTTGTGCGTCGCTTTGTGAGTTTTCATCTGTTTGTTCGAGAAGCGAGGAGAAGTTTCAAACATTTCGGCCGCGAGGTGCGGCCACTGTTGGTATTTTAATTACAGGAAATTCAGATGGAGTTCGGACATTATCAAAATCAATGTGTGCCTATGGCGTGCTCTCACGACCCCGTGGAAAAAAATTGGTAAATTTTGGCACAAGTTTTGATGACCGCTCCTTCCAAACTGGAGCATCTCACATGAAGGATCATGGTTTTCCAAAAGGAGACGTGTCAATTCAAACTCCTGTGGCCGGTGACTTCATCGTTTAGCCTCATAAAAATTTCCACGGTGCGCAATCACCATTATACCATGGGTTTGATTTTCTGGCGCATTTCAGGTATCGTTAGCTATATTTAAGACATTTTTTGAGATTAACGTGCATTTTGTGCATAAAAATAAAATTACAACCGGAACTGCATGTGCTGTCAAAAGGGATGAGGATCGCCGTTCTATCTGGGAGCATCCAACGGTGCAGAAGTACGATCCGTGGGGTTTGGGTTCTGGCCAATCAAAAGGCGCGACTCAGATCGTGGGCGGGGTGGCGGGGTTTGGTCGGCACACGACTTTTATCAACGAAGCGTGTGCTATTCGCAAACCAGATTGCATATTTTTGTTCACACATACTGTAGTGAGATCAATTGAGTGTGCTACCTCTATGATATAATAATAATAATAGCAAAAAACAGTTCATATTCATTGCCTAAGCTGACAGCATACCAAGGTCAACATATTAACAGTTCTTACATCAATAGAAAACCGGGCATAACTCACAAATTCAGTACACGCGACAGTTCAATATTGAACGAATTAAGTTGCAGGGTAGGCATAAAGACTAGTCTTACGGCTTAATTCCCATGTACATGGGGGAACTGGGATCATTAAGTTGACCCCGAATGAACTTGGGGTTTTTGATGATTTTACGCTGCTCTGTTACACGGGTGCGTGATTCCTTGGCTGGCAACTCATCAAATTCATCATACTCGTCCTCATCGGCAACATCGTTGACACCCAGTACCCTTCTCTTCCCATGCATCGCTAAATGGCCGTTCTGATGCAAGGGGTCTTCCACAAAGAAAATCAGGGTAGCATCGCTGGCAAGAATGAACTGGTCCGCGTGATATGCCATCGTTGTCCTGTTGATACAGGTCTTCCTGTACTCATCAATCCTTACCTGACCAAGAGGGATCCATGTGCACCTTAATAATGCCACCTTAACTTTCACATAGTCAAGCTCCCAAATCTCTTTGATGGTTCCGTAGTATACCCTTTTATCAGCTTCATTTACAGTCATGCATTCTATTCAAACAGAGCTGTTCTGATACGAGGTCTTCTTATCACGTTCCTCAGTGTAGAATGTGTATCCATTTATGTCATTGCTACCTCTTGAGCACTGTGTTGGTTTTCCCTTGAAGAGGAAAGGGTGATGCCGCAAAGTAGCGTAAGTATTTCCCTCAGTTTTTGAGAACCAAGGTATCAATCCAGTAGGAGGCTATGCGCGATTCCCTCGCACCTACACAAAACAAATAAATCCTCGCAACCAACGCGATAAGGGGTTTTCAATCCCTACACTGTCACTTACGAGAGTGAGATCTGATAGATATGATAGGATAATATTTTTGGTGTTTTTATGATAAAGATACAAAGTAAAATAAAAGCAAGGTAAAAAGCAACGGAAATAACTAAGTGTTGGAAGATTAATATGATGAAGATAGACCCGGGGGCCATAGGTTTCACTAGTGGCTTCTCTCAAGAGAATAAGTATTTTACGGTGGGTGAACAAATTACTGTTAAGCAATTGGCAGAATTCAGCATAGTTATGAGAATATCTAGGTATGATCATGTATATAGGCATCACGTCCGAGACAAGTAGACCGACTCCTGCCTGCATCTACTACTATTACTCCACACATCGACCGTTATCCAGCATGCATCTAGAGTATTAAGATCATAAGAATAGAGTAACGCCTTATGCAAGATGACATGATATAGAGGGATAAATTCATGCAATATGATAAAAACCCTATCTTGTTATCCTCGATGGCAACAATACAATACGTGCCTTGCTGCCCCTACTGTCACTGGGAAAGGACACCGCAAGATTGAACCCAAAGCTAAGCACTTCTCCCATTGCAAGAAACACCAATCTAGTAGGCCAAACCAAATTGATAATTCGAAGAGACTTGCAAAGATAAACAATCATACATAAAAGAATTCAGAGAAGATTCAAATATTGTTCATAGATAAAATTGATCATAAACCCACAATTCATCGGTCTCAACAAACACACCGCAAAAGAAGATTACATCGAATAGATCTCCACGAGAGAGGGGGAGAACATTGTATTGAGATCCAAAAAGAGAGAAGAAGCCATCTAGCTAATAACTATGGACCCGAAGGTCTGAGGTAAACTACTCACACATCATCGGAGGGGCTATGGTGTTGATGTAGAAGCCCTCCGTGATCGATGCCCCCTCCGGCGGAGCTCCGGAATAGGCCCCAAGATGGGATCTCATGGGTACAGAAGGTTGCCGCGGTGGAATTAGGTTTTTGGCTCCGTATCTGATCGTTTGGGGGTACATAGGTATATATAGGAGGAAGGAGTACGTCGGTGGAGCAACAGGGGGCCCACGAGGGTGGAGGGCGTGCCTGGGGGTAGGTGCGCTCCCCTACCTCGTGGCCTCCTCTTTTGTTTCTTGACGTAGGGTCCAAGTCCTCTGGATCATGTTCGTTCCGAAAATCACGTTCCCGAAGGTTTCATTCCGTTTGGACTCCGTTTGATATTCTTTTTCTGCGAAACTCTGAAATAGGCAAAAAAACAGCAATTCTGGGCTGGGCCTCCGGTTAATAGGTTATTCGCAAAAATAATATAAAAGTGAATAATAAAGCCCAATAATCTCCAAAACAGAATATAATATAGCATGGAGCAATCAAAAATTATAGATACGTTGGAGATGTATCAAGCATACCCAAGCTTAATTCCTGCTCGTCCTCGAGTAGGTAAATGATAAAAACAGAATTTTTGATGCGGAATGCTACTTGGCATAATTTCAATGTAATTATTCTCATTGTGGCATGAATGTTCAGATTTGATACGATTCAAGATAAAAGTTTAATATTGACATAAAAACAATAATATTTCAAGCATACTAACTAAGCAATTATGTCTTATCAAAATAACATAGCCAAAGCAAGTTATCCCTACAAAATCATATAGTTTGGCTATGCTCCATCTTCCCCACACAAAGTATTCATATCATGTACGACCCTGGTTTTAGCCAAGCAATTGGTTCATACTTTTAACGCGCTTCAGCCTTTTCAACTCTTACGCAATACATGAGCGCAAGCCATGGATATAGCACTATGGTGGAATAAGGTATAATGGTAGGGGTTATGTGGGAAGACAAAAAAGGAGAAAGTCTCACATCAACGAGGCTAATCAACGGGCTACGGAGATGCCCATCAATTGATGTTAATGCGAGGAGTAGGGATTTCCATGTGTAAGTGCATCTAGTGCCCCTTGGTGATTTTGGTGTATTGAAGACTTATAGGTTAAGGGACTAATGTGTTTATGAGTGTACACAGGTCTGTAAGTCTATGAGGAGTTTGATATTTACAGAGAAAGTCGACCCCTAAAAATGAAGTTCTTCGACTGAAGACTTTGGATTTCTGAAGACTTTCTGAAGACTTTGAAAGTGAAGAAATTGGTGTGACCTTGAAGACTTGGTATTCATTTGAGGAACATGAAGCATGAAGACTTTTGTTTTCCTAGTTTCATTTTCTCTTTCTTGAGTCATAGGAAACACCGTACTGTTAAAGGGGGTCGAGGAAATACTAAGGAAAAATTTCCATGTGATGCTCAACTCAAAATCCTACACCTACCAATCCCTTCGAGTGAAGCCATTGGAAATCTCATACAGTTCAGTCATATTCTTCAATGACAGAGACGAAGTTCTTCTGGTCTCTTAGGAATTTATTCTGACTGAGGAGTGAGGAATTCGCTAGTGCGGATTGCCTACACATTGAGGAACATGATAGCCCTGAGGAATTTGATACTCAAATTTCCGACCGTTGCTGTGCTATGCGCCAGCTGTCCCAAAATATCTACCCACCTAACGGTCATATCATTTAAGGGCATTTATGTCTTATCATGCCGGGCTGCTCGCTAGGCTATAAATAGCCGCCTGAGACAGCTGTTGGAACTGGTCTACCAAATCATTGTCTTCACCAAGCCAACTGGTTCTATTTCCTCAACTCTTTCATTTCCTCATTCCTGTGTTGTGCAATTGTTCATATCTGTGTTTGAAGACTTTGACTGAAGACTTTCTCAATTTCCTCAGTTCAATTTCCTCAGTCTGTTTGTCATCATCCTGTGTTATCCTGTGTTTACGCTTTCTGTACTCTGTGCTTGTTTTCATTTCATCATGATGACTATGCTTGTGTTCTGCTATGCATACTTTTGAGTACTTATTCCGCTGCAAGTAGTTCTTCGCTAAGGAATTTCCTCACCCACAAATTCCTTAGTGAAGAATTTATAAAAATCGCCTATTCACCCCCCCCCCCTCTAGTCGATATAACGCACTTTCACCATGCAACGGATGCACTAGAGCTATAAGTGTATGAAAGCTCAAAAAGAAACTAAGTGGGTGTGCATCCAACTTGCTTGCTCACGAAGACCTCGGGCATTTTGAGGAAGCCCGTCATTGGAATATACAAGCCAAGTTCTGTAATGTAATTTCCCACTAGTATATGAAACTGACAAAATGAGAGACTCTCTATTATGAAGATCACGGTGCTACTTTGAAGCACAAGTGTGGTAAAAGGATAGTAACATTGTCCCTTCTCTCTTTTTCTCTCATTTTTTTATTTGGGCCTTTTCTCCTTTTTTATGGCCTCTTTTTTTATTTAATCTGGAGTCTCATCCCGACTTGTGGGGGAATCATAGTCTCCATCATCCTTTCCTCACTTGGGACAATGCTCTCATAATAATGATCATCACACTTTTATTTTACTTACAACTCATGAATTACCACTCAATACTTAGAACAAAGTATGACTCTATATGAATGCCTCCGGCGGTGTACCGGGATATGCAATGAATTAAGAGCGACATGTATGAAAGAATTATGAACGGTGGCTTTGCCACAAATACAATGTCAACTACATGATCATGCAAAGCAATATGACAATAATGGAGTATGTCATGATAAATGAAACGGTGGAAAGTTGCATGGCAATATATCTCGGAATGGCTATGGAAATGCCATGATAGGTAGGTATGGTGGCTGTTTTGAGGAAGATATAAGGAGGTTTATGTGTGATATAGCGTATCATATCACGGGGTTTGGAAGCACCGGTGAAGTTTGCACCAACTCTCAAAGTGAGAAAGGGCAATGCGCGGTACCGAAGAGGCTAGAAAATTGCGGAAAGGTAAGTGTGCGTATAATCCATGGACTCACATTAGTCATAAAGAACTCATATACTTATTGCAAAAATTTATTAGCCCTCGAAGCAAAGTACTACTACGCATGCTCCTAGGGGAAGGGTTGGTAGGAGTTAACCATCGCGCGATCCCGACCGCCACACAAAGGAAGACAATCAACAAATACTTCATGCTCTGACTTCGTTACATAACGGTTCACCATGCATGCATGCTACGGGAATTACAAACTCCAACACATGTATTTTTCAAGTCCACAATTACTCAACTAGCACAACTATGATATTACCACCTTTATATCTCAAAACAATTATCAAGCATCAAATTTCTCATGATATTAATTAAAGCAAATTGCCATGCTATTTTAAGACTCTCAAAATAATATAAGTGAAGCATGAGAGATCAATAGTTTCTATAAAACAAATCCACCACCGTGCTCTAAAAGATATAAGTGAAGCACTAGAGCAAAACTATATAGCTCAAAAGATATAAGTGAAGCACATAGAGTATTCTAATAATTTCCAAATCATGTGTGTCTCTCTCAAAAGGTGTGTACAGCAAATATGATTTTGTTAAACTAAGAAATAAAGACTCAAATAATACATGACGCTCCATGCAAAACACATATCATGTGGTGAATAAAAATATAGCTCCAAGTAAAGTTACCGATGGAAGTAGACGAAAGAGGGGATGCCTTTCGGGGCATCCCCAAGCTTTGGCTTTTAGGTGTCCTTAGATTATCTTGGGGTGCCATGGGCATCCCCAAGCTTAGGCTCTTGCCACTCCTTGTCCTTGTTCCATAATCCATCAAATCTTTCACCCAAAACTTGAAAACTTCACAACACAAAACTCAGCAGAAAATCTCGTAAGCTCCGTTAGCGAAAGAAAACAAAAGACCACTTCAAGGTACTGTAATGAACTCATTATTTATTTATATTTCTGTTAAACCTACTGTATTCCAACTTCTCTATGGTTTATAAACTATTTTACTAGCCATAGATTCATCAAAATGAGCAAACAACACATGAAAAACAGAATCTGTCAAAAACAGAACAGTCTGTAGTAATCTGTAGCTAACGCAAACTTATGGAACTCCAAAAATTCAGCCAAAATAGGACGACCTAGACAATTTGTTTATTGATCAGCAGCAATTGGAATCAATATTTTATCACGTTCTGGTGATTTTTAACAATTATTTTCGTGAACATAAAGTTTCTGGAATTTACAGCAAGATCAAATAACTATCATCCAAGAAGATCCTATAGGTTAAACTTGGCACAAACACTAATTAAAACATAAAAACACATCTAACCAGAGGCTAGATCAAATATTTATTCCTAAACAGAAGCAAAAAGCAAAAAACTAAAAATAAAATTGGGTTGCCTCCCAACAAGCGCTATCGTTTATCGCCCCTAGCTAGGCATTGAGATTTCGATGATGCTCACATGAAAGACAAGAATTGAAGCACAAAGAGAGCATCATATAGCATGTGAAAAACACATCTAAGTCTAACATACTTCCTATGCATAGGCATCTTATAGGCAAACAAATTATCAAGACAAGCAAATACTAGCATATGCAAGGAAGAAGTGAGAAACAATAGCAATCTCAACATAACGACAGGTAATTTAGTAATATGAAAATTTGTCCAACCATATTTTCCTCTCTCATAATAATTACATGTGGGATCATATTCAAATTCAACAATATACCTATTACATAAAATTTTCTCTACACGATCCACATGCATGCAAAGTTGACACTCTTCCGAAATAGTGGGATTAACATTAACTAAAGTCATGACCTCTCCAAACCCACTTTTATCAAAAATTTCATAAGATTGAATATTCTCCAAATATATGGGATCTAAAGTTGACACTCTTCCAAACCCACTTTCAATATTATTGCAAACAATATTATCAATCTCATATTCATCATGGGGATTAAATAAATTTTCAAGATCATAAGAAGAATCACCCCAATCATGATCATTGCAACAAGTAATAGACATAGCAAAACTAGCATCCCCAAGCTTAGGGTTTTGCATATTATTAGCACAATTGACATCAAGAGAATTTATAGTAAAATCATTGAAATCATGCTTTTCATCGAGGGCACTATCAAGCATGGGTGCAATAGCAACGATCTCATTTTTAACATAAGGAACTATAGCAAATTCGTCTTCATAAATATTGGCATCATGGCCACAAGAATAGAAAGCATCATGTTCATCAAGGGATATTTCAACCAAATCATCGGAATCATCATTATCTATAGATTCATGCGTATCATTATTTTCTTTCAAAGCAACAGTCATTCTTTCAATAAATTCTTGGACATAGACATTATGAGCAAAGTTTTTATTGCAATATTTAAGTATGACGAAATCTTCAGATTTGTTGAGAGTAAAATCATACTTTTCAATCAAAGAAGCAACACACCCTTAAAAACGACAAATTCTTCAATTTGTTCGATATCATGGTAACTATAAACACCCTTTGCATAAGAAGATAACATTTCATTATCATTGAACTCACATAGGTAGGGAAGGTGTTTTTTAGGGTTCTTACAGCAACAAGTAAAATCACAAATTTCACAAAGATTCCAAGCATAGCATAGCAAACTATTTATATGATACCATAAGAGCTTCCCTTTTTCAGACAAATGATGACGCACAAAATGAGCATGCTCATCTAAAGATTTCCCATCAACTAGGCTAGGTGGGGTTTCAGCACGAGCGCATAAGGATCGAAGATGATCCAAGTAGAACACTTTAAGTGGATCCATATCAATAGATTTTCAGCAAGTGAAGATGCAAGCATATAGAAGGCACATGGCAACACGAGCAAACAAAAGGACGAACGGAAAAGAGAGGGCGAATAAAACGGCAAGGGTGAAGTGGGGGAGAGGAAAACGAGAGGCAAATGGCAAATAATGTAATGCGGGAGATAAGGTTTTGTGATGGGTACTTGGTATGTTGACTTTTGCGTAGACTCCCCGGCAACGGCGCCAGAAATGGCTCGTTGTCGGGAGTCCAAATTTGACTTGACCTTGCGTAAGCCTCCCCGGCAACGGCGCCAGAAATCCTTCTTGCTACCTCTTGAGCACTGCGTTGGTTTTCCCTTGAAGAGGAAAGGGTGATGTAGCAAAGTAGCGTAAGTATTTCCCTCAGTTTTTGAGAACCAAGGTATCAATCTAGAGAAGATTCAAATATTGTTCATAGATAAACTTGATCATAAACCCACAATTCATCGGTCTCAACAAACACACCGCAAAAGAAGATTACATCGAATAGATCTCCACGAGAGAGGGGGAGAACATTGTATTGAGATCCAAAAAGAGAGAAGAAGCCATCTAGCTAATAACTATGGACCCGAAGGCCTGAGGTAAACTACTCACACATCATCGGAGAGGCTATGGTGTTGATGTAGAAGCCCTCCATGATCGATGCCCCCTCCGGTGGAGCTCCGGAACAGGCCCCAAGATGGGATCTCACGGGTACAGAAGCTTGCGGCGGTGGAATTAGGTTTTTTGCTCCGTATCTAGTAGTTTGGGGGTACGTAGGTATATATAGGATGAAGAAGTATGTCGGTGGAGCAACGTGGGCCCCACGAGGGTGGAGAGCACGCCCTGGGGGGTAGGCGCGCCCCCTACCTCGTGCCTTCCTGGTTGCTTTCTTGACGTAGGATCCAAGTCCTCTAGATCACGTTCGTTCCGAAAATCACGTTCCCGAAGGTTTCATTCTGTTTGGACTCCGTTTGATATTCTTTTTCTGCGAAACTCTGAAATAGGCAAAAAACAGCAATTCTGGGCTGGGCCTCCAGTTAATAGGTTAGTCCCAAAAATAATATAAAAGTGTATAATAGAGCCCAATAATGTCCAAAACAGAATATAATATAGCATGGAACAATAAAAAATTATAGATAGTTGGAGACGTATCACTGCTTCGGAAGCAGCAAATGAAGGAGTCTGGATGAAGGAGTTCATATCCAATCTAGGTGTAATACCTAGTGCATCGGGTCCAATGAAAATCTTTTGTGAGAATATTGGAGCAATAGCCTTGGCGAAAAAAATCCAGATTTGATAAGACAACCAAACACGTCAAGAGACGCTTCAATTCCATCCGCGGTCAAGTCAAGGAGGGAGACATAGATATTTGCAAAATACATACGGATCTGAATGTTGCAGACCCGTTGACTAAGCCTCTTCCACGAGCAAAACATGATCAGCACCAAGACTCGATGGGTGTTAGAATCATTACTATGTAATCTAGATTATTGACTCTAGTGCAAGTGGGAGACTAAAGGAAATATGCCCTAGAGGCAATAATAAAGTTGTTATTTATATTTCCTTATATCATGATAAATTTTTATTATTCATGCTAGAATTGTATTAACCGGAATCTTAGTACATGTGTGAATACATAGACAAAACAGAGTGTCCCTAGTATGCCTCTACTTGACTAGCTCGTTGATCAAAGATGGTTATGTTTCCTGACCATAGACATGTGTTGTCATTTGATGAACAGGATCACATCATTAGAGAATGATGTGATGGACAAGACCCATCCGTTAGATTAGCATTATGATCGTTTAGTTTTATTGCTATTGCTTTCTTCATGACTTATACATGTTCCTGTGACTATGAGATAATGCAACTCCCGAATACCGGAGGAACACCTTGTGTGTTATCAAACGTCACAACGTGACTGGGTGATTATAAAGATGCTCTACAGGTGTCTCTGAAGGTGTTTGTTGGGTTGCCATAGATCAAGATTAGGATTTGTCACTCCGTGTATCGGAGAGGTATCTCTGGGCCCTCTCGGTAATACACATCACTATAAGCCTTGCAAGCAATGTGACTAATGAGTTAGTTGCGGGATGATGCATTACGGAACGAGTAAAGAGACTTGCCGGTAACGAGATTGAACTAGGTATGATGATACCGACGATCGAATCTCGGGCAAGTAACATACCGATGACAAAGGGAACAACGTATGTTGTTATGCGGTTTGACCGATAAAGATCTTCGTAGAATATGTAGGAGCCAATATGAGCATCCAGGTTGCGCTATTGGTTATTGACCAGACATGTGTCTAGGTCATGTCTACATAGTTCTCGAACCCGTAGGGTCCGCACGCTTAACATTCGATGACGATTTGTATTATGAGTTATGTGTTTTGGTGATCGAAGTTTGTTCGGAGTCCCGGATGAGATCAGGGACATGACGAGGAGTCTCGAAATGGTCGAGAGGTAAAGATTGATATATTGGTAGTTTATATACGGACACCGGAATGGTTCCGATAAGGTTCGGGGATTTTTCGGAGTACCGAGAGGTTACCGGAACCCCCCGGGAAAGTTAATGGGCCTAATGAGCCATAGTGGAAGAGAGGAGGCAGGCCACGGGAGGTGCCCCCCCTTGCCCAATCCTAATTGGACAAGGGGAGGGGGCGCGGCCCCCTCTTTCCTTCTCCCTCTCCCTCCTTTCCCCTTTCCCCCTCTCCGTTGGAAAGAAAGGGGGCGAATCCTACTAGGAACGGAGTCCTAGTAGGACTCCCCCCTCTTGGCGCGCCCCCTTGGGTCAGCCTCCTCCTCCTCCTCCTTTATATACGTGGGCAGGGGCACCCCAAAGGAGCAACAGTTGTTTCTTAGCCGTGTGCGGTGCCCCCCTCCACAGTTTACGCCTCCGGTCATAGCGTCGTAGTGCTTAGGCGAATCCCTGCGCGGATCACATGACCAACACCGTCGCCACACCGTCGTGCTGAAGTAACTCTCCCTCGACCCTCTACTGGGTCAAGAGTTCGAGGGACGTCATCGAGCTGAACGTGTGCTGAACACGGAGGTGCCGTATCTTCAGTACTTGGATCGGTCGGATCGTGAAGTCGTTCGACTACATCAACCACGTTAACATAACGCTTCTGCTTTCGGTCTACGAGGGTACGTGGACACACTCTCCCCCTCTCGTTGCTATGCATCTCCTAGATAGATCTTGCGTGATCGTAGGAAATTTTTTGAAATTGCATGCTATGTTCCCCAACAGACCTCGGTGAAGCTGCTTATATATTGGGCATCAAGATCTATAGTGATAGATCAAGACGCTTAAATGGACTTTCACAAAGCACATACCTTGATAAAGTTTTAAAGAAGTTCAAAAGGACCAGTCAAAGAAAGGGTTCTTGCGTGTGTTACAAGGTGTGAAGTTGAGTCAGACTCAATGCCCGACCACTGCAGAAGATAGAGAGAAAATGAAAGTCATTCCCTATGCCTCAGCCATAGGTTCTATCATGTATGCAATGCATGTACCAGACCTGATGTGTGCCTTGATATAAGTTTAGCAGGGAGGTACCAAAGTAATCCAGGAGTGGATCATTGGACAGCGGTCAAGAACATCCTGAAATAACTGAAAAGGACTAAGGATATGTTTCTCGTTTATGGAGGTGACATAGAGCTTGTCGTAAATGGTTACGTCGATGCAAGCTTTGACACTGATCCGGATGAATCTAAGTCACAAACCGGATACATATTTATATTGAATGGTGGAGTTGTATGTTGGTGCAGTTCCAAATAGAGCGTCGTGGCGGGATCTACGTGTGAAGCGGAGTACATAGCTGCTTCGGAAGCAGCAAATGGAGGAGTCTGGATGAAGGAGTTCATATCCGATCTAGGTGTAATACCTAGTGCATCGGGTCCCATGAAAATCTTTTGTGACAATACTGGAGCAATAGCCTTGGCGAAGGAATCCAGATTTCACAAGACAACCAAACACATCAAGAGACGCTTCAATTCCATCCGCGATCAAGTCAAGGAGGGACACATAGAGATTTGCAAAATACATACGAATCTGAATGTAGCAGATCAGTTGACTAAGCCTCTTCCACGAGCAAAATATGATCAGCACCAAGACTCGATGGGTGTTAGAATCATTACTATGTAATCTAGATTATCGACTCTAGTGCAAGTGGGAGACTGAAGGAAATATGCCCTAGAGGCAATAATAAAGTTGTTATTTATATTTCCTTATATCATGATAAATGTTTATTATTCATGCTAGAATTGTATTAACCGGAAATTTAGTACATGTCTGAATACATAAACAAAACAGAGTGTCCCTAGTATGCCTCTACTTGATTAGCTCGTTGATCAAAGATGGTTATGTTTCCTGACCATAGACATGTGTTGTCATTTGATGAACGGGATCACATCATTAGAGAATGATGTGATGGACAAGACCCATCCGTTAGCTTAGCATTATGATCGTTTAGTTTTATTGCTATTGCTTTCTTCATGACTTATACATGTTCCTCTGACTATGAGATTATGCAACTCCCGAATAACGGAGGAACACCTTGTGTGCTATCAAACGTCCCAACGTAACTGGGTGATTATAAAGATGCTCTACAGGTGTCTCCGTAGGTGTTTGTTGGGTTGGCATAGATCGAGATTAGGATTTGTCACTCCGTGTATCGGAGAGGTATCTCTAGGCCCTCTCGGTAATGCACATCACTATAGGCCTTGCAAGCAATGTGACTAATGAGTTAGTTACGGGATGATGCATTACGGAACGAGTAAAGAGACTTCCCGGAAACGAGATTGAACTAGGTATGATGATACCGACGATCGAATCTCGGGCAAGTAACTTACCGATGACAAAGGGAATAACGTATGTTGTTATTGCGGTTTGACCGATAAAGATCTTTGTAGAATATGTAGGAACCAATATGAGCATCCAGGTTCCGCTATTGGTTATTGACCGGAGATGTGTCTCAGTCATGTCTACATAGTTCCCGAACCCGTAGGGTCCGCACACTTAACGTTCGATGATGATTTGTATTATGAGTTATGTGTTTTGGTGACCGAAGTTTGTTCAGAGTCCCGGATAAGATCACGGACATGACGAGGAGTCTCTAAATGGTCAAGAGGTAAATATTCATATATTGGAAGGTAGTATTCGGACATCGGAATGATTTCGAGTGGTTCGGGTATTTTACCGGATAACCGAGGGGTTACGTGAACCTCCCGGGGGAACTAATGGGCCTACATGGGCCTTAGTGGAGAGAGAGGAGGGTCGCAAGGGGTGGCCTCCCTCCCCCCCCCCCATGGCAGTTTGAATTGGACTAGGGGAGGGGGCGGCGCCCCCTTTCCCTCTCCCTCTCCCTCTCCTTCCTTCCCTTCGGTGAAGAAAGGAAAAGAGGGGGGCCAAATCCTACTAGGACTAGGAGTCCTAGTAGGACTCCCCCCTTGGCGCGCCCCTCCTGGCCGGCCGGCTTCTCCTCCCCTCCTTTATATACGGGGCGGGGGGCATCCCAAAGGCACACCAATTGTTCTCTTAGTCGTGTGCGATGCCCCCTCCACAGTTTACTCCTCTGATCATAGCGTCATAGTGCTTAGGCGAAGCCCTGCACGGATCACTTCACCATCACCGTCACCACGCCGTCGTGCTTACGGAACTCTCCCTCGACCCTCTGCTGGATCAAGAGTTCAAGGGACGTCATCGAGCTGAACGTGTGCTGAACTCGGAGGTGTCGTACGTTCGGTACTAGATCGGTTGGATCGTGAAGACGTTCGACTACATCAACCGCGTTAAACTAATGCTTCCGCTTTCGGTCTATTAGGCTACGTGGACACACTCTCCCCCTCTCGTTGCTATGCATCTCCTAGATAGATCTTGCGTGATTGTAGGAATTTTTTTGAAATTGCATGCTACGTTCCCCAACATGGACAACGGTCAAGAATAGCCTGAAGTACCTGAAAAGGACCAAGGATATGTTTCTCGCTTATGGAGGTGACGAAGAGCTCGTCTTAAAGGGTTACGTCGATGCTAGCTTCGACACGGATCCGGATGACTCTAAGTCGCAAACCAGATACGTATTTATATTGAATGGTAGAGCTGTCAGTTGGTGCAGTTCTAAGCAGAGCGTCGTGGCGGGATCTACATGTGAAGCGGAGTACATAGCTGCTTCGGAAGCAGCGCATGAAGGAGTCTGGATATGGAGATACCAACGATCGAATCTCGGGCAAGTAACATACCGACAGACAAAGGGAACTATGTATGTTGTCATAAAGGTTCAGCCGATAAAGATCTTTGTAGAATATGTAGGAACCAATATGGCATCCAGGTCCTGCTATTGGTTATTGGCCAGAGAAGCGTCTCGGTCATGTCTACATCATCCACAAACCCATAGGGTCTGCACGCCTAATGTTCGTTGATGATATAGTACTATATGAGTTATGTATGTTGGTTACTGAATGTTGTTCGGAGTCCCGGATGAGATCACGGACGTGACGAGGAGATCCGGAATGGTCTGGAGGTAAAGATTGATATATAGGATGAAGGTATTCGGGTTTCGGAAAGGTTTGGAATGCACCGGATTACCATCGGAATGCCGGAAGGGGTTTCGGGAGGCCACTGGTAGGTTATACCTACTTGGTGGGCCTCATGGGCCAAGGAGGGAGGCGCACCAACCCACAAGGGGGTTGGGCGCGCTCCACCCTGCTCGGGGCTAGGCGCGCTCCACCCCACAAGGGGACTGGGCGCGCTCCACCTCCCTTGCACGCACGCTAGAATGAAGGAGGGGTTGCCCTAGGGCAGTCGGCCCCCCTTTTCCTTCCCCCCATGCACCAAATATGGAAGCAGGCGCCTAGGGCAGCCGCCGGCCCCTTGGGGCGCACACTAGGGCTGCCTCCCCTCCCCCTCCACCCATATATATGTGAGGAGGGGAGGGGGTGCCACACACCACAAATCCCCAAGCTGTGTGCCGGTGCCCCCTCTCCCTCTAGTTCGTCCTCCGCTCTAAACCGTTGTGCTTGGTGCAGCCCTGCGGAAATAGTTTCACCTCTACCGTCATCACGTCGTCGTGCTGCCGGAACTCATCTACTACTACGCCTCTCTTGCTGGATCGAGAAGGCGAGGACATCATCGAGCTGAACATGTGCTGAACACGGAGGTGCCGTACGTTCGGTGCTTGATCGGGACAGATCGTGAAGGTGTACGACTACATCAACCGCGTTAATAAACGCTTCCGCTTAGCGATCTACAAGGGTATGTATATGCTCTCCCCTTGTCATTGCTATGCATCTCCATGGATAGATCTTGCGTGTGCGTAGAAATTTTTTGTTTTCCATGCAACATTCCCCAACAAGATATACTCACAAGACTTACACATACCAAATTTATTTGTATGCAGCATGTTTCAAAGGAAGAGGTAAAGTGGTCAAACGACGCAAGCTCTAAGCATTCTATATAGACAAACGACAACATGCATCTATTGGAGATAAGATGAGAAAGTGCATAAAAGTAAACAAGCACGTAGATCATCTACTCTATCCACCTACCTAACCACAAACGTAACACCACCTTGTCTCTCATGAGGAAGAATCTCACACGGTTGACAAGTTTTAATTATTAAGGTTGTAGTTGTTCGACGATCAAGTCAACAAGATCCAAATCATCCATGACCACAAACACAACTATTCGAATAGAGACCACAAACACGACTTCGAATAGATTTTTCATTGCATGGGTGCAGTCGTATACCCAACATGTTCGACCGTCCCTTATAGGCCAACCGAACACATCATATACCTGAACTGACAGGTTCTCATATGCCCGAACTGACAGGTTTAGATCGACTACGACACTCCCCTAGCTACATCCAAGTCTAGGAAGCCACCCGACTGAGTCGACATCCGAATCAAAAGTCCGGGTAAAGCTCCAAAATGGTCCCAATCGGCTGCGTGAGGTTCCAATGTGGCGGTTGCCCAAGTCCAGGGTCAACCCCTTATATCAACTTCGTTATAAGGGTGACCAATGAGGGGAAGATTCCCTCCAACCATATGAAGGCATTCTAGCTTGGTTTTGAGCCTCTTTGCTTCTTTGCCTTCATCTTTGACTTATTCTTTTATGTGTCTTCTTCCTTTGACTTGTTGATCATGAAGCTTTCGCTGGACTTTTACTTTTGTTGACCGGGGGTGACTTTCCTCGACTATTGTTGAGCTCTCCTTGACTTGTACTGAGTGGCCTGAATTTACGTTGACCGCCCATGTGGCATACCATGCAGGATAGGGGTGGAACCACAAGTAGGATCAAAGCCCTACAACAGTCATCTATACCACTTGAGATAAATTTACATGATTAAAGCTTTGCAGAAATAGACATATATACCATATTCATTAAGAGATTTATGGATGAGTGACCATTCCCAGGGTATGACCACATACGCTTCTCCCCGTATCACAAAAGCCCCTTGAGGCCATCATCTTGCTAGAGTCGACCGACCACCACCGCCGCATGTGCTTGGATCGTCTCCTTTCTGATCTATGTTTGTCTACCAATTTCACTAGTCTATTTACCCTAACCCACGACGCCTTCATATATTTGCGCCAGATTACACATATCCGACACCTATCTACCAAACTTCACCTTGGCGAATATGCCCGTTGCTATCCTTGAAATTGCCGTCTTCGCGTATTCGCGCTAGTACATGCAATCATACGTCCTTCATGTACTTCTAAAACCGATATGTATTTTGAGGAAGCTTCCATACACAACCCGGAACGGAAGCTGCGCGCGCGCACGTACGCGCCTTGGATTCCTATGCATATACGTCCTCGAAACTATAACTGACATATATCCCGTCAAGCTGGACAGCATATCGATCGAGCATACCTAGGGCTTGACATTACCGAGAAGACTCGTGTGTCCCCGCGACGGCGCTCGCCGTATATAAATCGCCTTCCCAGGTGCACACGCTACGTACTTCAAACGCGGGAGATCCTCCTCTCTCGCGCGCCTCGCCCCCTTTTTGTTCCCTCGATCCCTATCTCGGTCTCCCCTCCTTTTGGCCGCATCTCGGCCTGTTTTTCGCACGTTACCACCGCCATCCTGGGAAACACCGATCGATCGGCCCGCGGCTGCATATACCTTTCTCCGGCTCTCCGCCTCTCTCCATGGCTTGCCCGTGAAGGCTAGCTAGCTCCCGGGAATCAGGAGCCAGAGAGGTATACGTACTGGAGTGCGCGGCTCGTCCTGGCATCGCATCGTATGCTTTGCTAGCCGAGCCTCGCAAGCGATCCGCCGAGCTTCCCGTTTAAATCCGTCGACCGATCGAGCAGCAGAGCTCTCCCCGTCGTTCATGTCGAGGAGGGGTTTTGGTTTTGCCGCGTAGTGGAGTTGTACGTTTGCGTCTTGTTGCGTGGCGTGGAGACAAGGGAGCTCGGCCATGAAGGGCGGGGTCGTCGACGACTTGAGGGTTATGTTCACCAGGAAGGAGTCCTCCACCTGCCTCGCCAGGTCAGTGATGTTCCTCGTGATCTTCGCGGTCGGCGTGATCGCCGGCCTCTGGACGGCCACCGGGCCGCGCACCCAGTACACCAGGACCTACAACAACATCGTCTTCCCCAGCACCACCACCACTGTCTATGCTGAGGCCGGCGCCGAGGCGGAGGCCGGCTTCGCGGAGTTCGTGGCCCCGACGCGGCTCATGCACGACATGACGGACGACCAGCTCTTCTGGCGCGCCTCCATGGTGCCGGTGGCCGCCGAGTACCCGTTCAACCGCGTGCCCAAGGTGGCCTTCATGTTCCTCACCGGCCGCGGCGAGCTGCCGCTCGCCCCGCTCTGGGAGCGCTTCTTCCGCGGCAACGAGGACCGCTTCTCCGTCTACGTCCACGCGCCGCCGGGAATGACCGTCAACGTCTCCACCGACTCGCCCTTCTACGGCCGCCAAATCCCAAGCCAGGTACGTAACGTACATGCTACACGACACGGCACAGCACAATGCCGCCGGTGCCATGACCGGCGGCATGCATCCTCACGTGCGGCCATTAATTCTTTTCCGCGTGCGTGCGTGCAGGAGACGGCGTGGGGGTCGATATCGCTGATGGACGCGGAGAAGCGGCTGCTGGCGAACGCGCTGCTGGACTTCTCCAACGAGCGCTTCGTGCTGCTCTCGGAGAGCTGCATCCCGCTGCACAGCTTCCGGGCGGTCTACGACTACCTCATCGGCTCACGGCACAGCTTCGTGGAGGTCTACTTCCAGCAGACGAAGCAGTGCCAGGGCCGGTACAGCCGCCGCATGGCGCCGGCGATCAGGCTGCCGCAGTGGAGGAAGGGCTCCCAGTGGTTCGAGCTCAGCCGCGACCTGGCCATCGACGTCCTCGCCGACACCAAGTACTACCCGCTCTTCCGGCGGCACTGCCGGCCGTCGTGCTACCCGGACGAGCACTACCTCCCGACCACCGTGAACATGCTGCACGGCGCCAGGAACGCCAACCGCACGGTGACGTACGTCGACTGGTCCAAGGGCGGCGCGCACCCGGCCAAGTACACGGCCGGGAACGTGACGGCGGCGGCGATCCAGGGCATAAGGAGGAGGAGGTGGAGGAACGACAGGCCCTGCTATTACAACCAGAGGCCGACGTCCATGTGCTTCCTGTTCGCCAGGAAGTTCGCGCCCGACACGCTCGGGCCCCTGCTCAACATGTCGTCGGCGGTCATGGGGTACTAGCTAGTCCCCGCCGCGCCGCCGCCGGCGATGATCGGACCAATTCTTCCATGTTTGTAACTTAGGATCTATATTCAGCAGCCTCTTGACCATCCTGTGACCCGTGAACATAAAACGCCTCCTCTTCATTTGCCGGCACCACATCTTGTCGAATTCGCTACAGTATGCATGGTCTGAGAAAAGAGAAAAAAAAGGAAGGTTAGTTTAGGGATAAGCATTCAGCAGCATATCTCCACCACGTTGACTGGTGGAGAACTTGTTGCCTAGTTGTCCCAAGGTGTTTGTGCAGCACCTACTGGCACTAGTGCAGCACACACACAAGTTGCTCCGTTCTGCTGCTGCTGGGCTACCAAACGCCAATTGGCACTGAACCACCACAACTCCCAAACAGGGTTGGTTTGGTTGCTCTTTCCTTTCCAGGAGCATCAGGGGCCCAACATCTGCTGGAGGAACTGCGCTGCACCAACCATCAATTCCAGCTCCTCCTCCCCTCCCCTCCCTTCCCATCAGCTAGATCATTTCATTCAATTTGCACGCTCGAGTACGAGCGATTCATTGCCATGGTCCAGTTTCGTCGATTTCTCCGGATCGCCCGGGCTTTTCTCGCCTACCAAATGGCCCATCCACGATCCAAGCATCTGCAGCAGTATGATTAACTGGTGAAACTGTCCTGAATTCCTTGAGATTTAAGCACCACCAGGTTGTCAGTTGGTGACAAGGAAAAGCTGGGGAATGCACAAAGCAAACCTGTAATGTAAATTCCTCGGCCAAGCAAGGGATTATCGCGAAGCTGGCACCAGCGCACGCTAGTAACTGACGGAACGAGCACCAATTAACTGCACCTTCAGATAGTTAATGGAATGAATGAACTGGAGGCATCAAGAGGCCAAGAAAACAAGGCGAGATCTCGCGTGTACATACAGCTCATGGACCAAACATTTACTATACTATCCACATAATGCTTGCCTCACGTTTCATCATATATCATATATAGAGAGAGAGAAAAACTGAACTGTATGTACAAGGACCCATCTCTTTATGTACTCACACCCTCTGGAGAGGTATTAACAGCACGGCCGGGAAAACTTATACATACAGCTGGGCCTAGCAACAACATTGCAGACTCACTCAGGTGCAGTCCTTCAGGATCTCAGCGAGGCCGGCACGCTGCTCGTCGGTGAGCTGCTCCGGGAAGACGATCTCGAGCTTCACCCGTAGGTCGCCCCGCGCGCCTCTCTGCTCGGCGATCGGCATCCCTTCGCCTTTGATCACCTTCTCGTACCCCGGGCAGATGACCTCGTCGTCGAACTTGCAGCTCACCTTCTTGCCGCTCAGGAGCCTGAATGAGAAGGACCAGCCGGTGAGCGCGTTCACCAGCGGCACCTTGGCCTTGAGCACCAGGTCGTCGCCCACCCTCTTGAACATCGAGTGCTTCTTCTCGGCCACGGTGAAGACGGCGTCGGCCGGCAGGCACCCCGGCCTCTCGTCCCCCATGCCGTCCAAGGTGACCTTGTGCCCCTTCCTCCACCCCGGCTTCACCATGATCGCCTGGGTCACCTCCTTCTTAACTATTGACCTGTCAAAGGCATTAATCATGTGATGGTGATCAGCCCAACAACATTCCCAGGGGATAGAGCCTAAAGGAGCAAGGAAGCTCAGGAGTCATTGTCTCTGAACCCTCCTAGGCCATACCCTCACATGTAAACGAAATTATGAATTAATACCGTCAAAGGACCACATCTTTGTTAGATTATAGGTCCAAAAGAAGGGTAATCAAAGGCCCCAACAAATTTCCATACACATATGTGGCAAGGAAAGCAACCGAAGCCTTAGAATTATCCCCTCGAGACAGGGCCCTGACACTAAACCCTTTCCAAGAACATCATTAGTGGTCGTGTTACGTCTCATGTTAGGTAGGATAATCTTTGCAAGGATAGCATAGATGCCCCGCGAGGTAAAAAAAGGCGCGCACCGGAGAGCAGTTGCCTAAAGGTTTGGTTGTTATGTTCCAAAGTAAGCTAAATATTCCCCTGAGGAATGCAGGCAGGCTATAAAGCAGTTCACCCACTGTAAAAAACAAGTGCGGCGTAGGCTGGAAAGGGAGCGGCAATGGTGCTGGGTTACTGTGCACCGAGGATTTGGGAACAGTGCGGCGAATTGGGGCGCGGGCGCAAGGTGCCAAGGTGGAATGGATGTCGCCGTCGGGGAGAAAGTCTGAATTCTTGCCTGCCCTGAAATTTTCCAGGCATCGATCCGTCGAAATCTCCCATGTAGATGGGTGATGGATCACATCAGGCCTGTTCCGCGTGAATTGATAGTATTTTGTTTTCTTTAAGAATTCAGGCGAAGTTTCAATCAGTCCTGCTCATGGATTGGGTGGGGGGAGGAGGAAGCGGCGAGTGAGTGGCGGTACCCGTTCTTGGTGACGACGTCGCGGGTGAACTTGACCTGCTTCTTGCAGCCGCGGCAGAGCTCCTCCAGCGTGCACTCGAGGGCGCGCTCCAGCGGCGGCGCCTTGCGCATGATGGAGCTGGAGAACTCGGCGAAGGCGCGGCGCCCGCCCGTGTTGCCGGAGCTGTAGACCTTGGTGAACTCCCTGGCCGGCGTGGCGGGCGCGCTCCGCATGCAGAAGTCGTCGCTGCGCGTCCTCGCCATGCGCGCGCCGCCCCCGCCCCCGCCCGCGCCGAACGTCCCGAACATCTCGGCCGCCCGATCGTCGTTGCACACCCCGAACACCGCCCTGTTCTCCTGCTGGTCCAGGAGCGCCTGCGCAACCAAAACAAGCCCACGCCGACAGCGAATCAGGACGAGCCGCGAATGCATGCGGTTTCCACGGCGGCGACGAGCGCGCGCGGGGAGGGAGGCGGCGGGGCGCTACTCACCTCGTAGGCCTCGGTGATGGCCTTGAAGCGCGCCTCGGCCTCGGGCTTGGAGGCCGGCGGGTGCTTGTCGGGGTGCCATTTCCTGGCGAGGCCCTTGTACGCGGCGCGGAGCCCCTGCGACGAGGTGCCCCTGGGGACGTCGAGGATCCGGTGGTAGAGCTCCGGCGGGTTCACCATTGGGGCCGAAGGGGGACGGCGCCGCTGGAGATTCGGTCGCGGGGGAAAGCGAAACGGGGGAGGGGAGGGAGGAGGGAGGTGGTTAGTGGCAGAGAGGATGAGGAGAGCGGAAGCAGAGTGAGCCAGTGGGAGAAATGAGTGGCTTTTATGCAGGGCGATCTATTTGAAACCGTTTGGAGCGAGAGAGAGGGAGAGATCTACTGCATTTGTTACTACCAGCGGTGGTGCATGTGGGGCCATAGTGTGAGGTTGAATTGTCAATGGATGGAGCCTTCCATGCTCTGTCTGCTTGTGAAAGTGAAAAATCTTATCACCCCTCTCGCGTCGCCCCACGAGGCGATGGGGAGGGCACACCCTAGATCTCCGCCGCCGACCATCCTCTTGCTCGCTCGCCCTGCCAGAGGACACGGCCAGGCGAAGCCCGATGGATGGCGGCGAGGCTCTGTCTTGTCCCCGACTCACCGTGCGACGGGGGCGGCGCGGGTCGGCTTCCCCATGCCAGGCCCTGGTGCAGGCGCTAGGCCCTGTGGCGCCGTGGCAAACAGTGTGGTGGGCGGGGCGGGCCTTGACAGTGACGACTACACACGCGACGGCGGTGGTTCTGACCTAGGGTCCGTGCTCTGGTCAGCCAGATCTGGGCCCGAGGGCGGGTCGGGGCTGTTGCTCCGGATAGGTAAGGATGGTCGTATTGGCGACGAGGGGGTGTAGCGGTGGGTGGCTCGGGCTCGCTTTTCTGTCGTCGGTAGCGTTGACGCCAGAGCGGATCTCGAGGTTTGTGTTCGTCGCGGTAATCCTGGAGGCCTTGTGCTGGCACGGGTGAGATGTCCAACGAAAGCTGCGCTTTGGTGTGGCCGCTCTTCTCTTGTGAACATCGTTGTGGTTCTCCTCTCTGTGTTATAGTTTCGGGTGAAGACCCTTGTCTCTTCGAGCTCGGCAGAGGCGACGCTTTGCGTCCTTAGGGCCTTCTCGTGGCTTAGGTGTTCTAGGGCGTGGTGTGTTGTTGTCTTTAGACCTTCGTACGTTTTTTTGCAACATAGTCGTATGTGTTTTGTGTTGTCCGGTTATCCCGATATCTGCTTTGTAAGAGGTTGTCTAGTATCTTGTATCATTACGGCCATATTTTTTTGGAAAATATTCAGATCAAATAAAAAAAAACTATATCGAGGTCTCCAGACCATCAAAGGGCCACTATCGTCGCCAAAATTAGCCACCGCCGCGTTGTTGTCGCCACTCCCCTACCAAAGCTAGCTTGACCTTGCCGTTGACAGCCAGAAAGTCTTCGTGCACATGCCCCTAAGGACAAGTGCCCCTGGAACCGCGGTCGTCGATGTTAACCCTTAACAGATCTGAAGCAACTGACATCAAATCTCGCCGTTGCACACACACGACAAGATACCCTAACCTCGAGTCCCCAAGGAGGCAGCGGGAATCTATGCCAAAGCTCTATCGACAACATCCAGATGGACAGACTCAATGATGTTCGAAGATTGAAAGTGAACCTCGAGGAAGAAGCGCGGCCATCTGCCTGAGCACCACACTTGTGAAGGCTAAAAAATCCTAACATAAACTACTAGCCGGAGCAAAGGCATCAAGATTCCCCTCCCCGTCACTGACTGCCAGAGCGGTAGGCAGTGGGAAGGCGAATCCGTGGGATCACCGACGAAACCTGAAGGGAAGCGTTTGTCTTAACTGCACTATGATTTGTAATTTATCTACAAAGCAGTGATAGAGCAGTTTCGAGGTGACACCATATTGACTCGAGTAACATGTCTTGAGCTCCGGGGTGAAAACCTAAGTCTGACCCAGTTGGTTATACCTGGCAATGGCGTTGTTTTGCATCGTTACCTTGTTGAAGGCATTGCTCGGATATGCTCATACTTGACCTTCACGGTGAAAATCTAGAATCTAGCCTTTAGTGGCCGGATTCCGCGACGGCGGCGCTTAAACGTTGTTCCCTTCCTGAAGGCGTTGCTGTTAAAGAACTTTTGTTGTTCTTAAGATGTCAAGATATAGTTGGTGTGGATAAGGTCATTGCTATAGTTTGTGGATCAATGCTGATCGCTTTGAGATGTTTTTCTCTTTTTCTTGCTTAGACATAGCTTTTGGTCGTGTATGACTTTGCTATCTGCCGGCGTGTTTCATTTGTTTGTGTTGATGTTGGCTATGTGAATCTTAACTATGCATAGGCTGTATGTGTGCTCATTATGTTTGTATCCGCTTGATGTTTCATTTTTAGTCAATAAAATCAATTATTTGTGGGGAAAATAATGCATGACCGACAGTAAATCAATTTGGTTGATCCTGACTGGATTCTCACAAATCTACGCCCCACAGAGTGTGCCGGTGATTTCTAAATTGGATATGGGCTGAAGTAACATTTGAGCCATCTGATTTTTTATGTCCAAGTCGACGTCGTCAGCTGTATGGTTATTCTAGCTAGTTGTTCTTCGATTCGTAAAATAAAAAACAAGAATGGATCACAATCAACATGTAAAAAACAAACGAAATCAACTTAGCGCAGACGGCTCAGCAATCTACTCCGCAAGCAAGCTCAGTCGAAACCCAAGAAAATTTAGATCCCCACGAAAGTCGTTGGAATCTCTGTCATGAACCGCGTCGTTCAAACGTCGGTTGGCCGCTACAGTAACATCATGAACCAGCAGGCAGACGGAGGAGCATACTCATAAACATAATCATGAGCAGCTGGCTGTGCTCTCCGCGTCCAGCAGACCGCTGCCTCCGAGCAGATCGAACTGCGGCGAGGAGAGCCGTGTTTGGGTTTGCATGGCTCGATGATTCGATCTCTGCCATGCATGTGGTTTGTCTTCTTTTTAACCCGTTGCGCCGCGGCAGGGCAGGTGAATGATTGGCGAATGACAAGTACGGCGTGGTTAGCAGCAGACATTACTGTCCGTACGTACCGGCGGCATTACTACGGGCTGCCCGTGCATGCCCTTGTCGCCACCCGATCGGACCCTCACACTGTTTGTCTCGCTGGCCGCTGAGTCACCAGACTCTTCTTTTGTCCCTTGGTCACGCTGGCGACACGCAGCGCCTAGTAGTATATTATTATTACCTCCGGGATCAAGATATGTTCGTAATGATACGGGTGTGTGTTGTACGTATAGTATAGTCCGTCGAGACGGAGCTGGGATTAGTCAATGGCAGAGCGCGCCTTGGATTCTTCCGGCGCGCATGTGCGAAGTGGGAGATTGGAGGGTGGGGAAATTGAAAGGAAGCCGGACGCCGCTCATCAAGCGCCCATTGATCGCCGTCTGGTGCCACCGTCGGGTACAGGTACGACGTGGCTCTGGCTCAGGTACCGGCTATGTTCCGAGGATGCTTTGATCCCACCACGTTGCACGCACCGTAATACCAAGCAGAACAGAACAGAGAGGGACGCCGGCCTGCTGCTAGATGCCGTGGCCGACGACGCGCGACTTGGACGCGGGCGGCCGATCGAGCTAGGCAAGCAAGGTGACGGTCGACCGGGACGAGCTGGAGTCAGAGGCGGGGTTGGGAGACGGGGGCATAAATGGGGCAGGAACAACGCCGTGATGCGATCGGTGATCTCACCTCGTGTCATCTCGTCTGATCTACCCGGCGAAGGCGATCGATCGTAGAGGTAGTAGTAGCGCAAGGTGAAGGAAAATGGGAGTCTCGGCTTGGGGCACGTACAGGAGGAGTGAATTGACATGATACGTTCGGGCCTCGGCGATCCGCGGGCACGTGCCCGTACGCCGTATTATAGAACCCAGTGGGGATTTGACGTACGGCCCGATCGATGGCCAGCCCAGGTTGGGTTATGAGCCTCTCTCTCGGTATCTTCGTCGAGTCTACTGTATAACGGAAAGCCCCATTTGGGATTAACAAGTCGGCCATGATCATCGTAATCCCCAACAGGATCGGATCGCCCGTGCTGTGACCCGAGATAGCCCGCACATGGCGCGCCCGCAATTTGCAGTGCATGCGCGGCGCGGGAGATTGATTGGCAGTAGATTAGTAGTGGTAAATTCCACTAGCACGGGGGTCCAAATCCATCGGCGTATCGACCGGGTGGATTTCACCGTGGGCGCGCGCGGTGGTTGGGAAGTGGCGCCGTGGCGCGGCCATGCAGATGTAGCCACGGGTCTCATCAGCGGCGTGTGGCTGGTCGTCACGTCTCGACACGGCGGGGTTGGGCCGGTTTTGTTGGGTTCCGGTGGCGGTTCCGGTGGGGGTCCGGTGTGCGAGCCACGGGTCCTGTGTGGCATTGTACTACGGTACCATGGTTAAGAACGTGATGTGATCACAGGGCACGTGTTAAGCTTTCTGGGGTTTCATCAGATCGATGTCGAGAAATATCCCTCGCTCGTTCTGCATCTGACGGAGCCCACCAATAACACACCGCGTGGGCAAGCGACGGAACATGTGTGCCTAAAAAGATAGCAGTAACTGAACATGTGATGGGTAATTAGGAACCTTGTACGGCAGTGCTAGAGACCACCCGGATCCGGCCGTGGCTCCGACGCCATGCGGGAAAAGGGACGTACGTTCGTTGTCAATTTCTCCCGGTCGGAGATCCCAGCGGCAGTGGCGTTCCTTTCACTCGCCCGATCGGCTGCCGAGATCTTCACCACTACGCACGGTCGAGCAGATCCCGGCATAGGAGTGCGCTATACTACCACGGAGCAAGAAGATGCGCCCGTACGTACGTAGTTGACCCGATCGGAGCGGATGCGGGTCACGAGCGAGCGAGACCACTGCCTGCCGTTGGGAGGTCACCGCGCTGCCAAATCGGATGCATATTAGTACTGCCGCAGAATCCTATGCTGAACATTTTCCTCTCGGTGGTCTTTGTCCAAAACCAAGCAGAACTATCGGCTCACACGCTACTCGCTGCCTTAATCCATTACTTAATTTACCTCCTGGAGGAGCAGATGCACGTACCAAACAGGTCGTCTACGCAAATTCAATTAGCCACCATAGCTGCTCGTAGCCGAAAGGCTATTTATTTCACGGAAGTAGCAATGGCGCGAAAGCTAGTTTCAACTAACGATCGAGGAAGGAGAAGAAAATAAGTATCAAATAGTAGGCGAATAGAGGCTTGTGTGTGTGCTCTGACTCGAGCATGCGACGTGGACCGGTTTGGCCCTGTTCTAGCTAGGTCCAAATCACGTCCGTATGAACACCTGGTTTTGACAGTCCAACCGAGGTTAGCTGCAGATCGAAGGGGCAGTGCGTGGTGGTGAAACTGTGTAGGTGGCAGTGGGAATGAAGACCCGAGTCCTTGGGCTATATCAGGAAGGCGAGACGGCGGCGGCCTCGCGTGATGTGCCGGTGCACCCCGCCGAGCCGCGTGGCCTCGCGCCTCTGCCAGGATGAGCGGGCCCCCGCGACCCCCACCCAAGGAGAGAGGAGTAGGACCCGCCGCCACCGATGCCGAGCGGGTTTTGCCCGGCGGCGCTCGTCGGCAGCGGCAGGGAGAGAGACATTGGATCGCGGCGGCTCGCGGCATGCCCAGATTGCCCCCCCCCCCCCCCCCGGGGGGGGGGGGGAGCGACCTGGGCGTCAGTTACGGGCGAGTTGGAATGTTTCTCGGAGAAAGAACTTGTGGTGATGTCAAGACAATGTGGATGAAAATGGAATCTAGCAAGTGATTTAGGCCAAAAGATCCCAAATGATTTGAGGCATGATTCAATCATTTCTTACTGTTATATTGTCTGGAGACAATTTGTGTTACTCCCACACAACAAATCTTGTTTTATAATAGTAAAAAACTATTGAATTCATGCACCAGTTTGTTTACCCAAAAGTCTGAACTTATGAAGAAATGTGGACAATATATTTTAGAACTTTCACTGACGTCTAATTGTTCTTAGATGTGGGCTCGGTATAAGCCGCAACCATTTTTATTTAATAGCGTGTTAGCCGGCTCTCGGGTCTTGAACTTGAGACTTCTTACTCTGATACAATATGAAATTCTTGCACCAACCACCTCATGCTAAAGTATGAACTCATGAAGAGAGACGTTTGTATATATATGTAAACATAATAAATAATTAGGTGTATTCTTTTGTTTGGTTGAGACTCTTTTTAGAACCATGGATCCGCCGATCAACCCCTAGATGCCGTTGAACTTAAAGACATTGACATGGTTAAGCATCAATTTTAGCCAAGGATCCAAATATTGTGCATGCAACCCCTGTATGGAGGTCATTTTGCTTTTGATTATCGCAGACGAGTACCCATGAACTCAGGGGTTGGACATGGGCGTAGTTTTTGCTCTTTGGATTCCCGTCATACATTTGGGGTCCTGATGCCAGTGATGCTAAACCTCATAGAAAATATTTAAACCCTATGGAATATTAAGTATTTTGTTGTGTGAAAGTTAGGTATTCAATATTATGTTGTGTGCAATGCAATACTAAATAAAATTTGTGTTATGGTGTTATTTCCGGCTTTATTTTCGTGGTGTTGCATATGTACAAATGGTTGTAGCTATAGATGTTGTTTGTATGTGATCCATACAAGTTAGTATATGTATTTTATTGCTGTTGAATACCATATGTAAACATAATAACACTATGATTTGTTTGCATTTTGATTCTTTTTCGACAAAACGACATGAGAACTACAATTTGTTACCTGGACTGGAAAGGGTCACAAATAACATACTCCCTCTATCCTGAAGTACATGACACATAAATTTAGTCAAAAAGTCAATGCTTTCTAAGTTTGACCAAATATATAGAAGAAAATATCAACAAATATAATATTGGATGGACACATTATAAATATATATCTAATTATGAATATATTGATATTGTTTCTGTACTTTCTATCTCAATATTTTTGTATATAGTATATAGTTGGCCAAACTTAGAAAATATTAACTTTTTCACTCAGTTTATACCCCATGTATTTCGGGAAAGGGGAGGGTAAATAGCAGGTCGGAAAGGGTTTTTAAACAACATAGTAAATATCAACCATTTACTTACATATATAAATCTATAAGTATACTTTCTTAATATTCATTTAACAAGTTTTCTTACTTATAATATTCTTTATGGATGAGACTATTATGAAAACTACTACTTCGGTGCACTTTTTAGTAGATGCGACTATAGATTAATTCAAACATACTACAAGAACAAGAAACCTCTAAGGGTTCGGGTCATTGTGAAATTCAATGTTGAAATTATAAAGTGTTGTATCTCAAGGGTAACAACATGAACTTTTTTTGTTGGCGATGTTTAGTTTTCTTGGTTCGGCTTTCTTAGAGGGTATCTTTACCAACTTGTGTCTTCAACCGTATGCTTGGGTGAAAGCCTATTCTTTGAACAACAAGAACTTTATTACAAAAATATAATAAGCGTTGACAAAAACGACATCTCATGTATTGAAAGCAAAAAACACAGGGGAACTAACGTTCATAAACCATAATTAAAATAGTATAAGTAAAATAAAGTGGTTGAAGGGAGGATTTCCTCTCTTAATTTTACGTTATTTAGGTGGAATGGGACCTCTTTACGGATCGAGTGTGGATGGGCAACTTTACATCCGAAAGCTCTAGCCATCCGAACCAGCGTTCGGTTCTAAAACCATTATCTGGTTTTCATTTTATTTTCGCATGAGCACATATAGTATATACTTTCTCTATTCCCCAAACAGGCCTTTGGCCAATTTGTAATGGCGCATTAATTCTACATATTGATATCACATATGAACAATTATGTGATTCCCGATCCTAACATTTGGCCCTCGAATTAATCTCATATCACATTTAATGATTGGTTGTTCAACTGTCATTCCGGTATTCATTTAATATTATCACTAGTAGAAAACGACCTTATGTTCACCTCATTGGTCCCGGTTCATTTACGAACCGACACTAATGTGCATTAGTGCCGGTTCCAACGGCTAGGCGGGCGGCACTCATTAGTCCTGGTTCATGTTGAACCTCTAGTACCGTTTCGTGACACGAACCGGCACTAAAGAGGTGCTGGCAGGCTGGTGTCAGGCTAGGGCCCCACCAACCCCTTTAGTCCCTGTTCGTGGCACGAACCAGGATAGAGTCTCACCTTTAGTCCAGGTTTGTATCACCAACTGGGACTAAAGATCATCCTACATAAACCCTTCGTCGAGCCCAAGCTCTCTGTTCTTCTCCTTTCCTCTCCTCTCTGTTCTTCCCCTCTTCCTCGAGCTCATCCCTCATTTTGCCCAATTTTTTTCAAGATTTGAAGGCCCCCCATCCATCCAAGTGATCACAAAGGTTAGCAACTTTGTCCTTTCGTCTCTCATTTCTAGATTAGCTCTTGCAATGCTCTATAAGTATAGTGATTTGTGGGTTTTAGTTTGGGAGGAATTATATGTGGTAGTTCATTTGATTTATATCAAATTTGAGCTCAAAATAACTCTTAGTTTGCATATGTAGGTGTGGTTTACTTAGTGCCTTCCCGTCTCCATCCTAACCACCGCCGATCGCCCGCACCGTCCCGTCGCCGGCACCACCTTGTGGTGAGCCTCTTGTTCTTATCTTCTATATATATATATATAATCATGTTTGTGTGATTTAGATATATAGTTACTTGTATAATTTTCTTATCCGCACGATGTTTGTTATACATAGTGGATGGTTTTGATATCCGTCCCCGTCGGCCCTCGTCCGGTTTATGATTCGGATGTGGTATATTCTCTTTTATAACTATTTGTTGCATTTCGTGTTTATGACAAATTATTCCCATCAAGTTGACATAGATATTTTTATCTAGGAGGTATGTGAACCAGAATTCCAACCGACCCTCTTATCGAGAGGTTAAATTTAGTTGAAAAAGAAAACGAGTGTTTGAAAGAAAAATTGAAAAGAATTGAAGAGGAGAAGATGAAACTGGAGTTGTATGTTGCCGATGTCGTCGATGATCACAAGATCAAGATGGAGAAAATGCGCTTGAAGATTGGAAAGATTAGAAAATATGCCATTGATAGTGAGGCTTGGTATCATTACGCTGTTGGATCAGTTGTTATCTTAGTTGCGATCTTGATCGCATTTGTTGTTGCATTTGAATGCTTTTGCTAGAGAGTTTGTATGTTGTTTATGAGAATAAGTGTGTATGGAATATATGTATGAACTTGTAGTAATTTGGTCTTTTCGGTGCCGTGTAATGAAGATGAGCCGACAATGGATGTACGATGACCAATGCTCTCCCCAGTTCGTTAATGGCGTGCATACTTTTCTGCTTGCGGCTGAGGCAAACAAGCGGGCGGATGGTTTTATGTGTTGTCCATGTGTTGGCTGTAAGAATGATCGGAATTACACTAAGTCAAAAACCATTCACGTCCACCTGTTTGAGTCCGGTTCCATGCCCCACTATAATGTTTGGACCAAGCACGGAGAAAGAGGGGTCCTAATAGAAGAAAATGAAGAAATACGGGAAGGAGAAAAATCGAGAGGAAGTGGAGGGACTTTGCAGATGACGCAAGGAACGTATGGTTTGGTCTAAGTGCAGATGGCATTAATCCTTTTGGGGAGCAGAGCAGCAATCATAGCACCTGGCATGTGACTCTATGTATGTATAACCTTCCTCCTTGGGTGTGCATGAAGTGGAAGTACATTATGATGCCAATGCTCATCCAAGGCCGTAAGCAACCCGGCAACGACATTGATGTGTACCTAAGGCCATTAGTTGAAGAACTCTTACAGTTGTGGAATGAAAAATGTGTACATGCGTGGGATGAGGACAATATTAGGAAGAATTTGACCTACATGCGTTGCTGTTTGTGACCATCTATGATTGGCCTGCTCTCAGAACCTTTCAGGACGGACAAACAAGGGATACCGCGCATGCACACACTGTTTGGATGATACCCACAGTATATATTTGGATAATTGTAAGAAGAATGTGTACCTGGGACATCGTCGATTTCTTTCAAGCAGGCATCCCGTAAGAAAGAAAGGCAAGCATTTCAAAGGTGAGGCAGATCACTGGACGAAGTCTCGCCACCGTACTGGTGATGATGTATATGATATGGTCAATGATTTAAAGGTAATCTTTGGAAAGGGTCCTGGCGGACAATCTGTTCCGAACGACGCTGACGGACGCGCATCCATGTGGAAGAAGTAATCTATATTTTGGGACCTACCTATTGGAAAGACCTAGAGGTCCGCTCTGCAATCGACGTGATGCACATGACGAAGAATCTTTGTGTGACCCTGCTTGGCTTCTTGGGCGTGTATGGGAAGACAAAATATACACCGGAGGCACGGGAGGACCAAAATTGTATGCACGGAAAGGACGGCATACATCAGGGTCATGCCAACTACGCTCTTACCAAAGAAGAGAAGGAAATCTTCTTTGAATGCCTGCTCAGTATGAAGGTCCCGTTTGGCTTCTCGTCGAATATAAAGGGAATAATAAATATGGTAGAGAAAATGTTGCAGAACCTAAAGTCTCATGACTACCACGTGATTATGACGCAACTGCTTCCGGTTGCATTGAAGGGGCTTCTACCGAAAAACATTTGATTAGCCATTGTGAAGCTATGTGCATTCCTCAATGGAATCTCTCAGAAGGTAATCGATCCAGAAATCATACCAAGGTTAGAGAATGATTTGGTGCAATGTCTTGTCAGTTTCGAGTTGGTTTTCTCACCATCCTTCTTCAATATCATGACGCACGTCCTAGTTCACCTATGCGAAGAGATTGTCGTTCTGGGTCCTGTATTTCTACACAATATGTTCCCCTTTGAGAGGTTCATGGGAGTCTTAAAGAAATTAAAGGAAATATTACCTAGAGGCAATAACAATGTTGTTATTTTATATTTCCTTATTCATGATAAATGTTTATTATTCATGCTTGAATTATATTAATTGGAAACCAAAATACATGTGTGAATACATAGATAAATAACTGTGTCCTCAGTAAGCCTCTACTTGACTAGCTCATTGATTAAAGATGGTTAAGGTTTCCTAACCATGGACATGAGTTGTCATTTGATAATGGGATCACATCATCAGGAGAATGATGTGATGGACATGACCCGTCCGTTAGCTTAGCATATTGATCGTTCAAGTTTTATTGCTATTGCTTTCTTCATGTCAAATACATATTCCTTCGACTATGAGATTATGCAACTCCCGGATACCGGAGGAATACCTTGTGTGCTATCAAACGTCACAACGTAACTGGGTTATTAAAAAGATGCTCTACAGGTATCTCCGAAGGTGTTTGTTGGGTTGGCATAGATCGAGATTAGGATTTGTCACTCCGAGTATCGGAGAGGTATCTCTGGGCCCTCTCGGTAATGCACATCATAAGAAGCCTTGCAAGCAAAGTGACTAATGAGTTAGTTACAAGATGATGTATTACGGAACAAGTAAAGAGACTTGCCAGTAATGAGATTGAACTAGGTATGTAGATACCGACGATCGAATCTCGGGCAAGTAACATACCGATGACAAAGGGAATAACGCATGTTGTCATAACGGTTCGACCGATAAAGATCTTCGTAGAATATGTAGGAACCAATATGAACATCTAGGTTCCGCTATTGGTTATTGACCGGAGATGTGCCTCGGTCATGTCTACATAGTTCTCGAACCCATAGGGTCTGCACGCTTAACGTTCGATGACGATTTAGTATTATATGAGTTATGTGATTTGGTGACTGAATGTTGTTCAGAGTCCCGGATGAGATCACGAACATGACGAGGAGTCTCCAAATGGTTGAGAGGTAAAGATTGATATATAGGATGATAGTATTCGAACACCGGAATTGTTCCGGGTAGTATCGGGTATTTATCAGAGTACCGGGGGGTTACCAGAACCCCGGGGGGGGGGGGGGATATGGGCCATAAGAGGGGAGCACACTAGCCCGCAAGGGGTGGCGCGCCCCCCTTAGGCATGTGTCCGAATTGGAGAAGGAGGAGAAGGGGTTCGGCCCCCCTTCCTTCTCTCCTCCCCCCTTCCCTTTTTCTCTTCGGCTAAAAAAAGGAAGGGGGGGGAGGCCGAATTGGAGGAGGCCCCCAAGTAGGATTCCTCATACTTGGGGTGCCCCATGGCTGCTCCCCTCCCCCTCCCACCTATATATACATGGGGAGGGGGTGCCTAGAACACATAACAACAATTGTTAGCCGTGTGCGGCGCCCCCCTTCACAGTTTACACCCCAGGTCATAGTTTTGTGGTGCTTAGGCGAAGCCCTGCGAGAATCACTTCACCATCACCATCACCACGCCGTCGTGTTGACGGAACTCATCTACTTCCTCGACACCTTGCTGGATCAAGAAGGCGAGGGACATCATCGCGCTGAACGTGTGCAGAACTCGGAGGTGCCGTACGTCCGGTGCTTGATCGGTCGGAGCTAGAAGAAGTTCGACTACATCAACCGCGTTGTCAAACGCTTCCTCTTTCGGTCTACGAGGGTACGTAGACACACTCTCCCCCTCTCATTGCTATGCATATGCTAGATAGATCTTGCGTAAGCGTAGGAATTTTTTTGAAATTGCATGCTACGTTTTCCAACAGAAATATGCTCATAACCGTGCTAGGCCAGAAGGAAGCATCTCCAAGGGCCATGAAAATGAGGAGGTCATTGAGTTTTGTGTTGACTTTATTCTTGACCTTAAGCCGATTGATGTTCCTGAATCGCGGCATAAGGGTAGACTGGGTGGAAATGGCATGCTAGGACCGAAACAAATAATATGTATGGACGGGCATTCTCTCACTCAAGCACACTACACAGTTCTACAAAATTCCGCCTTGGTGGCTCCGTATATCGAGGAACACAAGAATATTCTATGCTCCAAACACCCGGAGCAGTCTGGCGACTGGATTACACGTGAACAAATGGGGACTTTCGCCGGTTGGTTGCAGACACATGCCATGCATGGCGACGCTGTTGAAGATGACGTGTACTTGCTGTCCTAGTTACCATCTTCGAATATAATGACTTTCAAATGGTATGAGATAAATGGGAATACATTTTACATGATCGCCCAAGATAAAAAGAGCACCAACCAAAACAGTGGTGTCCGCTTTGATGCAGCAACCAAGAGGGGAAAGGACACATATTATGGTTACATAGAGGAGATATGGAAACTTGACTATGGACATGGTTTGAAGGTCCCTTTGCTTCAGTGCAAATCTGACATGAGGCGGGGTAACGGAAGACCCGTGGGAGTGGATGACAAGACAGACATGTCAGAAGATTATGAAAAGTTTCATGAAATTGCTCCCTTCACAGTGAATATTGACCCGAGCATCCAGTTAAATGATGAAGTTTGTCCATGGTTACGGCGCAGAGGGACACACGCGAAGAAAAAGTTTTACACCCAAAGATCCCACTCTAGGATGTGACCGGCTTCACTGTCATCACTTTCTTCTCTAGTGAGTTTCCGGACTTATATATCTGGAAAGTCCCACTTGGGACAAACCGTAGGGAATCTTTGTGTACAAATGAACTCTGAAACGTGTAATTTTGTGCTTCGGACAAACGTCATCAATTTTCAAACCCTTTCTGACTTCATTTGCTATTTTTCATGCATTTACTGATTTTTTTGAGCTAAATGACCCTGAAGTTGAAAAGCAGTACAAATGAACTCTGAAAAGGTTGAAAGTTGGCATGGTATCATTATTTCACCCACATAGCATGTGCTAAAAAGTTGAGAGGGTTACGGCAAAAACTGGATGCACTTCGTGTACAAAATGGACAATCTCTTTCGAAGTATCAGAGTTTCGGACAAAAACTCATCTGTTACAAAGGCATTTCATTTTTCTAAACTTATGTCAACTCCAAACTTTTTGTGCGTTCAGTATGCACCATTCAAAGCCACGTCATCAATTTTCAACCCTTTTTGACTTCATTTGCTATTTTTCATGCATTTACTGATTTTTTGAGCTAAATGACCCTGAAATTGAAAAGCAGTACAAATGAACTCTGAAAATGTTGAAAGTTGGCATGGTATCATCATTTCACCCACATAGCATGTGCTAAAAAGTTGAGAGGGTTACGGCAAAAACTGGATGCGCGTCGTGTACAAAATGGACAATCTCTTTCGAAGTATCAGGGCTTCGGACGAAAACTCATGTGTTACAAAGGCATTTCATTTTTAAACTTATTTCAACTCCAGACTTTTTGTGCGTTCAGTATGCACCATTCAAAACCAAGTCATCAATTTTCAACCCTTTCTGACTTCATTTTGCTATTTTTCATGAATTTACTAATTTTTTTAGCTAAATGACCCTGAAATTGAAAAGTTGTACAATGAACTATGAAAAGGTTGAAATTTGGCAAGTTATCATCATTAAACCCACATAGAATGTGCTAAAAAGTTGAGAGGGTTACAGCAAAAACTGGATGCGCTTCGTGTAGAAAATGGACAATCTCTTCCAAAGTATCAGGGTTTCGGACGAAAACTCATCTGTTACAAAGGCATTTCATTTTTTAACTGATGTCAACTCCAAACTTTTTGTGCATTCAGTATGCACCATTCAAAGACACGTCATCAATTTTCAACTCTTTTTGACTTCATTTGCTATTTTTCACGCATTTACTGATTTTTTAGCTAAATGAGCGTGAAATTGAAAAGCAGTACAAAATTAACTCTGAAAAGGTTGAAAGTTGGCATGGTATCATCATTTCACCCACATAGTATGTGCTAAAAAGTTGAGAGGGTTACGTCAAAAACAAGATGCACTTCGTGTACAAAATGGACAATGTCTTTCGAAGTATTAGGGTTTCGGATGAAAACTCATCTGTTACAAAGGCTTTTCATTTTTTAACTTATTTCAACTCCAGACTTTTTGTGCATTCGGTATGCACCATTCAAAGCCATGTCATCAATTTTCAACCCTTTCTAATTTCATTTGCTATTTTTCATGCATTTACTGATTTTTTAGCTAAATGACCCTGAAATTGAAAAAGCAGTACAAAATGAACTCCGAAAACATTGAAAGTTGGCATGGTATCATAATTTCACCCACATAGCATGTGCTAAAAAGTTGAGAAGGTTACGGAAAAAACTGGATGCACTTGGTGTACAAAATGTACAATCTCTTTCGAAGTATCACGGTTTCGGAGGAAAACTCATCTGTTACAAAGGTATTTTATTTTTTCAATAACCTAAGAAATACCAAATTGAATATAATGATAAAACACACTAATATTAAATAGCGGAAAAAAGAATCACTGAAAAATCTATTTTTAAAGTAAAGTTATTCACAAACTAGTGATTCACACAAAATTCAAATAATTCAAATTTATACTATCCAAATTTGAAAACTACTGGCACTAATAGAAAGTTTATAACTTTTTTTACCTAAAGCAAAAAAGATTCAGAAAGAAACTCTAAATAAAGCAGAAAACAACTCAGAAATAAAAGAAATTAAATAAAGCAGAAAACAAAAAAAGAAAAATAAATAAATTAAAAAAGCCCGCCTACTGGGCCACAGCGGCCTGCATACGACTAGAAACCCAACCCGCCTTGGGCCAGGATGCAGGCCCGCAAAGCCCAGTAGTCCCATCAGGGCAGAGCAGGAGAGGTAGGCCGAGAAGGCCTGCATTTGACAGGAGCTCAATGCAGTGCCCTCGCCGGGGCTTATAAGCAGGTCCTGGCGCTCCTCAACTAGCGAGGTGGGACTAAACATCCACCGCGCCCTCGCCTGGCAGCGCACCACCTTTAGTCCCGGTTGGTGGCTCCAACTGCGACTAAAGGCTCCCCTTTAGTCGTGGTTGGAGCCACCAACTGGGACTAAAGGCCTGGCTTCCCGCCGCTTGGCCTGGCCAAAATTGACCTTTAGTCCAGGTTGGTGGCTCCAACCGGGACTAAAGGCCTCCGCATATATATACACCACTTGAAATTTTTTCAGTTTCCCTCTGCTTCTTTGTCTCTTCGACCACAAACAGAGGAGATCGCCGCCACCCCCGATGCACCGCCTGCCCCGACGCCGTCCCCGTCGCACCGCCCCCTCCTCGAGCTCGTGCGCCATCGCCGTCGCAGTCGCCATCGCTGACGACTCGCCGGCCGTCACCCCGCTGTGAGCCCTTGCCGCCATGGCCGCCCTCCCATCAATCGCGCCCGCACACACGCACGCACACACGCACACACATTTTCTTATTTTCTGTTTTTTAGTTTTTTATAATTTTAGTTATAGAAATGTTAGATGAATTAGATATATAAATGTTATATGAATGTTTTTTTAGTTTTTTATACTTTTAGTTATAGAAATGTTAGATGAATTTTAGATATATAAATGTTAATTAGATGAATTTTGACATTTTTTCACTAGATGATTAGATGTATATTGAAAAAAGTTTGAATGTTGCATATTTCACGATGCAACATTTGATCCAATGTAACTAGATGCAAGAATTTTGACATATGTCAAAGTTTGAATTTTGACATATGCAACATTTGATCATATGTCAAATTTTGATCTAGTGAAATATGATCAAATATGCAACATTTGATCATATGTCAAAGTTTGGATTTTGACATAGATGCAAGAATGACATAGATGTACATTTGAGAGGAGGTTTGAATTTTGACATCCAATGTAACTAAATTTTTTGACATTTGATCCAATGTATAGCAAATAGTATTTGCAAAAGTTGCATATTTTAATGTTGTATTTGCAATTAATTAGTATATGTATGTATAGTACAATAGATTCTCTTAGTCCTTTAATAAGGGATTTATCAAGAATGCCCCCATTAGGGATGTGCACAAGTTGATCTTTTTTTTCTGATCTCATATAATCCCTTATTAAAGGACTAAGAGAATATATTGTACTATACATACATATACTAATTAATTGCAAATACAACATTAAAATATGCAACTTATATATATATATATATATATATATATATATATATATATATATATATATATATATATATATATATATATATTCTTCTATATGTCACGTTGTCTGTCAAAGTATTGAAGAAATCCATGGCTTCATCATTATCCGGAAGTATCAGGCGCATGATGGTATGAAGCTCTCCAAAGTTGTTTTGGAACGGAGTTCCTGATAGGACAATTCGCTTTTTCGTACGAAGTTCAGCAAAGCCCTTCCAAATATTCCTGATAGGATAATTCACTTTTTTGTACGAAGTTCAGCAAAGCCCTTCCAAATAGCGATATTCGGAAGGCTCTTGCCGAACTTCGTACCAAAAAGCTAATTATCCTATCCGGGACTCCGTTCCAAAATAATTTGAAGAGCTTTGTACCATCATGCGCCTGTTACTTCCGGCTAATGATGAAGCCATGATTTTCTTGAATCTTTTGACACTAGACAACGTGACATATAGAAGGGTAGATGAGATCATGAAAAATATGGACCATTTTCTGCACATCCAGAATGGCGCCATTTTTCTAAATCCCTTAAAGGTTAAGAGAATCCGTTATGATTCTAAATCCTATTCCTAGCCAGGGACTGAAGGTTCCTCGTATATTAAGAAATCACAACCCAAGCATTTAAAAAAGTTACATTTGCATAGAATTTGTTCTCGACGTCAACGATGCCCGGCCCGCATCCTTGTCGTCGACCCATTCGCGACGACGTCCTGCTTCAGAGGCGCCATGTCCGGGACTGGGATCCGCCGGGCTGGCACTGGGAGGTGCTACCTTCACGGGAGCGCATCTTGGTGAGGAACCCGGGTCCCGTCGTCGACCCGGAGCTTCTTTGGTGGCGGACGCGTGGGCCACATTCGGTGCGGAGGCTAGCGTCCCCCGCGGAGGTGGTATGTCACCGTGTCAGGGAGGAGGACGAGCACGTCCGTCGCTACATGGTTGCGTTGGACGTCAAGTTCTCCAATACCTGGCCGGTTCTTCAGGGATCTCATCGGAGCTATGATCATGTGATGGTTCCTTCTCTTTGGGTGTCCACCGTGAGTGAACTAGATTATTCAATAGTATTCGATCTGTATTAGCTAGTGATGTATTCAAGATAATATTCGAGACGATGTATTCGAGATTATATTATTCGATAATATTCGAGACGATGTATTCGAGATTATATTCGATGATGCATATTAATTATCTGGATTATTCGAGATACATATTATGTACTATGATTCAGTTTTTCCTTATTGATTGCATGCATGCATTCTAATTTGAATACTAAATTGTTTTATGTTTCTTCTGGATTAGTTAAATAAAAGCTATGGACAATACCGGCAGAGAAGGAGAGGAGGCCCTGTTCGACATCATATGCTCCCCTCGCCCAGATGAGTTTGAAGAAGATGACGACTCACAATATCTGAACCCTACCGGTGAGGGTATGATATTTGATGAAGACAAACGAATATATGAAGTCGAGAAATATGATGACAAAGGAAATGTTGTTCTTGAAATAACAAAGACCGGCGAGGTATATTTATATAAGCAGGCATCTGGTGACCATCACATGTTTTAATTGATTTGTATATATATATTAATGAATCAATCTTTCTTCTTTCAGCCCTCCGTATCGTGCAAATCTTCTACAAGCAGTAGGTCAGTTCGAGGCCCGGCCAAAAAGTTGAAGGATGGCGTAAAGTACAACATCGATGCCATCAAACCTAATGGCGAACCGCGCAAACCTAAGAAGAATGCGAGCAAGTTCATTCGCCAATGCGGAGTTATTATTAGGGACAAAATCCAGATCTCCATTCAAGAATGGAAAAAGCCAGCAAAGGGACATCCAGAGAAATTACTAGGCTTCCTAGATATCAATTGCCTAAGGTGCCAGAAGGTTATGTTATGAATGAGGAGGCAACTAGAGATATTCTTGCTTGTAAGGATAGAGATGATCTAGAGAAATTACTATGCAAGTATAAAGAAAAATATCTGAATGCTAGAATGAAATGTGATCCTAAGTTTGGTACTTCACCTATATTTATTGATGATAAGGATTATGAATTCTCTGTCGACCCAGAGTTGATTACTTTGGTTGAATCTGATCCTTTCCATGGTTATGAAACTAAAACTGTTGTGGCACATCTTACTAAGTTGAATGATATAGCCACCCTTTTTACTCATGATGAGAAAACTCGCTACTACTTTATTCTCAAATTATTTCCTTTCTCATTAAAGGGTGATGCTAAAGCTTGGTACAATACTCTTGCTCCTGGTTGTGTGCGTAGTCCCCAGGATATGATTTACTACTTTTTTGAAAAATATTTTCCTGCTCATAAGAAACAAGCTGCCTTACAGAAAATATTTAAGTTTGTGCAAACTAAAGAAGAGAGTCTCCCACAAGCTTGGGGGAGGCTTTGCCAGTTACTTAATGCTTTGCCTGATCATCCTCTTAAGAAAAATGAAATACTTGATATCTTCTATAATGGACTAACTGATGCTTCTAGGGACTTCCTAGATAGTTGTGTTGGTTGTGTTCTCAGGGAACGAACTATTGCTCAAGCTGAAGAATTATTGAATAACATATTGAGAAATTATGATGATTGGACTCTTCCCGAACCACCGTCTAAACCCACTCCAAAGAAGAGGGGTATATATCTCAGTCCTGAAGATATGCAAGAGGCAAAGAAATCTATGAAGGAAAAAGGTATTAAAGCTGAGGATGTTAAAAATTTACCTTATTGAAGAAATACATGGGCTTAATACACCACCACTGCCTAAGGTGGTAGAGGTAAATTCTCTTATGAAGTTCAGTGAAAATGATAATCCTCACAATATGCATCCTAGTCAATGCCTTTATGAGTTTGAAAACTATATTAGAAAATAAGATCACTTCAATGCAAATGTTATGAAACAATTGAAATATAATTCTAATATGATTGCTTGCTTGAGTGACTTGTTATTTAGAATTTAAAATGATGTTAGAGGTGTTGGAAAACATGCTTCTATGGTTCAAACTCAGTTAGAACAAGTTGCTAAATCACAAAGAGAATTGCTTGATAAAATGAATCATAATATGCATGACTTTGCTGTTAGAGTTGCAACTAGAGGAGGTAAAATGACTCAGGAACTACTTTATCCTGAGGGACACCCAAAAAGAATTGAACAGGATTCATAAAGAAATAACACTAGTGCACCTAGTCCTTCTAGAAAGAAAAAGAAAAAGAAAAATGATAGGACTTTGCACACTTCTAGTGAACCTGAAATAGAGAAACCTCCTGATAATGAAAATGAAACCTCTATCTCTGATGCTGAAACTCAATTTGGTAATGAACACTCACCTAGTGATAATGAAAAAGATAATGATGAGGTTCATGAAGACACTCAACCAAATAATGAAAAAGAACTAGATAAGGATGTTGAGATAGAACCACCTGTTGATCTTGATAACCCACAACCTAGAAAATAAAAGGTATGATAAAAGAGATTTTATTGCTAGAAAACACGGTAAAGAAACAGAACCGTGGGTTCAAAAACCTATGCCTTTTCCACCCAAGTCAACTAAAAAGAACGATGATGAAGAATTTGAACGCTTTGCTGAAATGCTGAGGCCAGTCTTTTTGCGTACCCGCTTGACTGATATCTTGAAAATGCCTCCTTATGCAAAGTATATGAAAGACATCATCACAAATAAGAGAAACAATACCGGAAGCTGAAATCTCCACTATGCTTGCTAATTATACTTTTAAAGATGGAGTGCCTAAAAAACTTGGAGATCCGGGAATACCAACTATACCTTGCTCCATCAAAAAGAATTATGTGAAAACTGCTTTGTGTGATTTAGGAGTTGGTGTTAGTGTTATGCCTTTCTCTTTATACAAAAGATTTGACTTGAATAAACTCACACCTACTGAAATATCTTTGCAAATGGCTGACAAATCAACTGCCATACCTATCGGTATCTGTGAGGATGTGCCCGTTGTTGTTGCCAATGTTACTATTTTGACTGACTTTGTTATACTTGAGATGCCCGAGGACGACAACATGTCGATTATCCTTGGTAGACCCTTCTTGAATACTGCATGGGCTGTTATTGATTGCAATAAAAGCAAGGTCACCTTTAATATTAATGGTAATGAGCATACGGTGCACTTTCCGAAGAAACAATTCCAAGTGAATGGTATTAATGTTATTGAAAAATCTCCGACAATCACTATTGGAAGTTTTCAAATACCTCTACCTACTGTCAAAAATAAATATGAAATGCTTATTGTTGGGGACATCATATCCCCATTGAGGTAACTTAGTGATTTACGAAAGTTCTTCGGTTTCATGCTAATCGAAAATGGTTGTTAATAAGACCTGATCAACCTTATTAATGAATCATTTTTTAGCGGTATGAAGTTGATGAATTTAGTAAGCACTACTTTCTGTCCTTACTTTTTATTCTCTGTTTTTATTAGTTAAATAAAATAAAATGCCATGCTTTGTCTGTTTTCTGAATTTCCCGTGCAATAAAAAATGACCCCAAAATAAAAGTTCTTAGAATGTGCTGAAAATTGAACATGATTTTTTCTGAATATTTATGATTTTTTGGTGCAAATAATACCCGAGGGAGGTGCACTAGGTGGGCACATCCCACCTGGGCGCGCCTGCACCCCCAAGCGCGCCCTGTGGGTTGTGGTCCCCACGTGGGCCCCCTCACTTATCTCTTTAGCCCAATCATCACTTACCTCCAGAAAAAAATCTCCATTGCTCACTCTCCCGTGTTCTTGAGTTCAAACCCGCGGTATTCGATCTCTTTGCTCGAAGCTCCGTTTCCGAAACTGTTTCGGGGGATTGTTGCTTCGTATGTGACTCCACCATTTGTCCAATTAGTTTTTGTTTTGATGGTTTATACTTTGAATAATTAGCTACTCTTGGTGCTGCTGTAGATGTGATTGCATGCTCAATTCTTAGTGTTCTAAGTAGTTTGAATGCTTGCTATGGCCTCTATGTTTCCCTATGATTAGTTGCTATCAATTTCATAAAGTTTTGTTGACAAATTTTTGTCACCTCAAAAATTTTATTTTCAGAAAATTGTAGCGGACACGATGAACCTATTTGGAAGGAGTTCCTCGAGGAGACGATCCTCGGGGGCATCTTCTAGTGACAGTTCTGCTCGCCGGTCTTATATTGAACCAAGTGAAAGTTCCACACGAGATGCCACCACCAAAACATGCTTATGGCCTTGCGATGATTATATGGTGTGTGGGCATCAAGGAGGAATTTGAGCAATATGTTCACAATCCCGGTCTCGGTCCCTACCTCTCAGAAAAGTGTGAACAACGCCAACTTCTCACTGAATCTTTTGGTAAGGGATTTAAGTATTTTCCACGTGAGTCTAGGGTGTCGTTTATGCTTTATGATAATACATTTACTATTTCACTAGAGAATTTTGCTTACCATTGCAAACTTCTAATTTGGGGTTCGCTTGATGAGCCACCAACGGCTGAGTTCGAGTCTTTCTTGACTAGCCTTTGTTACAGTGAAAATAGGGGAGTGAGACAAGGAAGAATAAAGAGCATTCACTTTCCCGTAATTCAGTATTTTGCATTATTTAACGGGAAATGCATAGTAGGCAAGCAAGACTGTAGCATACTTTGCGCGCCAGACTTGAGCCTCATTCACACCGCTCTCACTGGTGAAAGGAATTATAACCTTGGAGTGATTGTTGCATGTAGACTTCAGCATAACGCTAACAGTGGCTGGTTCTATGGTGGAATTTATGCCACGCGTTTAGCACGAGGGCTGGATGTTTCACCTTTGCCCTTTGATCCTATCCTACCCACGCAGTGTTTAGATTTTGACACCTTAAAAGAGCATAAGATTCTCAAGGGAAAGGTTGATAACTTCACTTATAATTTAATGTTTGACTAAACATCTATTGTGCACACATATCTGCCTCGCCTGCTCTTTTTTATTATCACAACAAGGGGAGATATTTTGTTCTTGAGAGCGAGGCCCGAGCTCATAACGCAGCAGTGGTGGCAGCACGACAGGTCGAGACGTCCGCACCAAGAACCTCCGTGAGCTACCACGCCGACTACTACCCTCCAGGCTACTGATTGATTACCAACTTAGGCCAAAAGCCTAAGCTTGGGGGAGTACGTGTTTCTCACCGACATTACATTTATGTCTACATATCATTCTATTTGTTGGTGTTCACACTTTTTCGTTGTATCATCCATGCTTAGATTTATTTTCTTGCCTTCTTCTTGTGTGCTTGAAAAACTTTAGAAAAACCAAAAAAAATTTAGTTGTAGTAATTTACTTTCTATGCACGTTTAGTAGTAGTACTAAAAAGAAAATCCAAAAAGATTTCCTTGTTCTTCTTTTGCTTGTTGGGAGCTTTCCCATGTAAATAGTTTTTCTTGTCTTTGCTTTTCCCTTTTATTTGCTCGTTGAAGAAAACCAAAAAACTCCAAAAACATTTCCGTGTGTTTCTCTGAATTTCTTTTCTTTTATTCGAGTTGTACCAAGGAGAAGACCACAATGAAAATGTTGAGTGGCTCTCACATGAATAATTGTTGAACTAATAAGAGCACATTTTACCTTGCCTTCTCCTGTTGAATAAAATCTTTGCAGATCCCAGCTTAGTCCACGGCACTCTTGCACTATTATTATTTTCATATCGTTCGGTCGTGCAAGTGAAAGGCAATAATGACGATATTCGATGAACTGACCGTGGCAAAGAGAAACTGGTATGAACTCGACTTGTTCTGTTTGTGTAAATATGTTTAACCTAGTGCCCATGATTCAGCCCATTATGGTTAAACATGTTTGCAATGACAATTAGAGATTATAGTTTCTCATGCCCTGCATAAGTAGATGGGAGTTGATAATGATTTATCTTGGATATCAACATAGTGTTAAGATGATTGTGATTTAGTATGATGATATGGTATCCTCCTCTGAATATTCGAGTGGCTTGACTTGGCACATTTCATACATGTAGTTGAATCAAAACCAACATAGCCTCTATGATATTTATGTTCATGGTGTTCATATCCTACTCATGCTAGTGTCCAATGTTACTTATGCATAATGCATGGTCATGATCATTGTTGCTCTCTAGCTGGCCGCTTCTCAATCTTAATTGCTAGGCTTCGCCTGTACTAAGTGGGAATTCTTCTTGTACATCAAAAACCTTGAACCCAAAGTTATTCCAGATGAGTCCACCATACCTACCTATATACGGTATTACCCTGCTGTCCTAAGTAAATTTGCATGTGCCACCTCTAAAAACTTCTAAAAGTTATCCTTTTTGTGTGCCTCGATCGTTCATGGAACTACAGGAGGTGGTCGATATCTTTCATGCTAAGCGGGTTATTCTCAGGTCGAGTGTTTATTCACTCGCCATCGCACGAGAAAATGGGCGGTAATATGATGCCCAGTCCCAAACTGCAAACATGAAAAAGAGTTCGTCTCTGAAATAATCAAACAAAAACTCCCAATGAAGTCAAAACCTTTAGTTTTGTCGCTTGGGAACCGCCACTAGCGTGCTTAGCATGGAAGATGTTGATAACTGATGGTCGTGAAGTGAATAAGAAGGGTGCATGTCTCAAAATAATCATTTATCTCTGTTTTAAAAACTGAGCTCTGGCACCTCTGCAAATCACTGCTTCCCTTTGTGAAGGGACTTTCTATTTACTTTTATGTTGTGTCACCACCTTCTAAAACAAGCGCCAGAAACTGAGTAGAGCACAGCTGTCATGATTTATGCATTATGTATAGCTAATGGTGGGTTCATCATGACTGGATCTTTTCTATCATGAATTGTTTAATCGCTGCTTGAACTTTGGAGGTGCTCTGCATTTATGTTTTGCGGTATGAGAAAGGGCTAGCGAGAAACCACTATTGTCATATTATATCATGGTTGTTTTGACAACGTGTTGCCGTTTGAGATATCTTATTATTGCTCGCTAGCTGATTATGTCATTGATATGAGTTAATATAATCTTTAAGTGTTACTGTCGACATGGTTAGTTATAATGCTGGCTGAAAACCTGGGTGCTGTTTAAGCTTATTTATGCAAACAAGAGCAAAACAGCTCGTAAAAGTTTTTCTTTCTCACTTTCAGTTTATCAACTGAATTTCTTGAGGACAAGCAAAGGTTTAAGCTTGGGGGACTTGATACGTCTTCAACGTATCTACTTTTTCTCACGCATTTCCTCTTGTTTTGGACTCTAATTTGCATGATTTGAATGAAACTAACCCCGAACTAACGATGTTTTCAGCAGAACTACCATGCTGTTGTTTTTGTGCAAAAATAAAAGTTCTCGGAATGGAACGAAACTTTGTGAGGATTTTTTATATCAATAATAAGAATTTCTGGAGCCAAGACCTGCCGGAGAGGGGCACCTGGGTGGGCACAACCCACCAGGGCGCGCCCCCTCTCCTGGCGCGCCCATGTGGATTGTACCCACCTGGTGGCCCCGTGGACGACCCCCCTGATACTATAAAATCGCATATTTCCAGAAAAAAAATCAAGGAGAAAGAATTATCGCGATCCACGAGACGGAGCCACCGCCAAGCCTTGTTCTTCCTCAGGAGGGCAGATCTGGAGTCCGTTTGGTGCTCCGGAGAGGGGGGTCTTCGTTCTTCGTCATCACCAACCCATCTCCATCGCCATTTCCATGATGCTCCCCACCGGGAGTGAGTAATTCCTTCGTAGGCTCGTTGGTCGGTGAGGAGTTGGATGAGATTCATCATGTAACCGAGTTAGTTTTGTTAGGGCTTGATCCCTAGTATCCACTATGTTCTTAGATTGATGTTGGTATGACTTTGCCATGCTTAATGCTTGTCACTTTGGGCCCGGGTGCCATGAACTCAGATCTGAACCATTTATGAATTCATCATTATATCCATGTTTTAGATCTGATCTTGCAAGTTAGAGTCACCACTACGTGTTATGATCCGGCAACCCCAGAGTGACAACAACCGGGCCCACTCCCGATGATGACCGTAGTTTGAGGAGTTCATGTATTCACTATGCGTTAATGCTTTGTTCCGGTTCTCTATTAAAAGGAGGCCTTAATATCCCTTAGTTTCCAATATGGACCCCGCTGCCACGGGAGGGTAGGACAAAAGATGTCATGCAAGTTCTTTTAATAAAGCACGTATGACTATTTACAGAATACATGCCTACATTATATTGATGAACTTGAGCTAGTGCCGTATCGCCCTAGGTTATAACTGTCACGTGATGAATATCATCCAAAAAGTCAGCGATCCAATGCCTACAAATTTATCTTATATTGTTTTTGCTAAGTTACTACTGCTATCATCACTGTTACACTTGCTACAAAATTACTGCTTTCACTGTTATTGTTACCATTGCTGTTGTCACTACTATCAAAACTATCATATTACTGTCCTACTGAATACTTGCTGCAGATAATTAATCTCCAGGTGTGGTTCAATTGACAACTTAGCTGCTAATACCTTCAAATATTCTTTGGCTCCCCTTGTTTCAAGTCTATAAATTTGGGTTGAGTACTCTACCCTCGAAAACTGTTGCGATCCCCTATACTGGTTATCAGAATGCTGACTACAGAAGCCGTGCGAGACAGAAGCAGCGGGATGAGAAGAAGAGGAAGCTGGAGGAGGAGCAGAGGAAGCAGGAAGCAGACCTCCTTCAAGGCCTAGAATCAAGGCACACGGACTTGGCACTCGCTTTCCAGCGGCAGCTGCAGCAGATCGACTCACTTAGCTAGGAAAGGAGGTCTCGGCAGCGGCAGCAGCTAGCGGATCCAGCATTGGATAGCACCGTCCCATCCATGCCGAGAAGCAGCGTGGGTTCCGCCCCGGGCGATGATGCATTGCTGGATAGATACCCTGTGGATGATATCATTGATACGACAACTTGTGAGCTATACTTTAAAATGAAGAACATATCCATGAAGGTGGCGGATGGCGTTGCTTATACAAATCCCCCTGAAGAAACCTTCCATTGCAATCCGATTCCAGCTGGCTATGCTCGTGTCGGGGTTGATGAAGTGGTGGCACAATATTCATGGCTAGAGCTTGACATTCCTGGAGGTGACGGCGAGCGCACACTGGGAGAGGCCATACATCGTATCATTCTATGGAGAAAGGATTGCATCGTCTTTCAAAGGCCACCGACACCACGTCAGCCGGCTCCTCCTCCAAGTCCGCCACCGCGTCAGCAGACTCCCGCACCTCCAACTCAGCCACCACCTCAGCAGACTCCTGCTCCTCCAAGTCTACCACCGCGTCATCCCACTCCTCCTCCTCCAAGTCCGGCACCGAGTCAGCCCACTCCTCCTCCTCCAAGTCCGGCACCGCATCAGCCTCCTCCTCCTCCAAGTCAAGCACTGCGTCAGCCGTCTCCGCCGCCTCAGCGGGCTCCGCCGCCTAAGCAACAGCAGAAGAGAGGCACCGCAGCTACGGCGGCTAGCGGTACAACAGAGGCAAAAAATACAGATTTGGTCCAAGCCTCAAGCCTCTTCCGAGGTCGCCTTACGACCTAACTGACGCGAAAAATGAAGTCGAAGTGAGGGCCCAAGTGAAGGCCCATTTTAGACTGAAACCGCCCCACCGCCAGAGGAGAAAGTACCTGAGCATGCCATTGACCACTTTATTCGTATGGCTGAACCACCAGCTCCCAAGCATAGGGACTCAGACTATGAGCGCCAAATCAAGAAGTCATATCAAGCACAAAAAAAGGAGTCAAGCTCGAGCTCGAGCCAAGCAGCTGACAAAAAAGTGGGAAAACTGTTCCCCAGCTGGGAGAACAGGCGGTGCAATCGATCCCCGCGCTCATTGTACCAACACATGTGAGTACCGGCGCCGATCAGCTGGTAATAACCGATGATCATAGAAGGATGGCTGAAGAGGCCGGTATCACTGTTTATCGACTCCTAGAGATCGAGCCCATGGAAACGTTTAAAGAGGAGCAACTAAAACGGAAATATGCCCGCGGCGAACCTCTGGTCAAGCCTGAGGAGATCAAGCATCTATCATTGAGAATGTATAAATTGCATGAATGGTACTTGAGAGAAGCCAAGACTACCGATCGAGAGTCCCTCATGGTGAGAGTCAAGCCAGAGCATTACTACCATGAAAATGCTCTGTGGGTTGAGTTTCAAGAACTGTTTCAGTTATTCAATCAAGACACACTCGACAAATCTATCGTCAGTTGCTATTGTCTGTAAGTGATTTCTTTTTGTAATTTAAGTCTCTAGCTAGCTGTAGTGCTCGTTGATCATTACCTGTAATTATCCTCACTATTTTCTTTTTTGTGGTATTATGCATATTGAAGATCTATGAAATGAAAAAGGTTGGCGCTATGGCATTGGGTTCATTGACCCAAATACCATTAATCAAGAGACATGGTCAAAAGAATGGTCAAGAAATGACACAGAGAAAAGCTTGCTAGAGTTTTTGAAGTGACTAAATACCCAACCAGACATACTACTTCCTTACAACTTCGGGTGAGCGACACTGTCTTGTACTACAAATTCTGTTTTTGCTTACTAGATGTTAATAAGTGTAGTTGATGAGTTATGCACATATCCGCTTAATTTTACAAATGTGTGCGCATGCAGTTTTCACTAGATCCTGCTAATCATTGAAGTTGACGAGGGAAGAGTTCAAGTACTGGACCCACTACTTAAAGACGTTAATGACTACACAATCGTGAGGGGAATGGTCGACGGGTAATTTCAATCATTATAGAACTATATGTCGGCCTCTTTAGTTCGTCATTTCCTGATATCAATTAATTAATAACTCCTTTATTCATTTTCTTTGCCGGCAGGCAGGGCTTGAGAAAATTTTATCAAACAGGTTCAAGGCCCATGGAAACAACAGCTGAAATGGGTGTGACCCAAGGTAATTAAGTAGTACTAGCTAGCTACGTCCGTGCATCTCTTTATTTCTAGTTTCAATACCATTATCATGATTGATTAATTATTATCTGATTGAATTCTATTCTCGTAAAGGCCCTGAAGCAGGCGCCGGGGACTGATTTATGTGCATACTACGTTTGCGAGAACATTCACATGATGACGTCCAAAAGGAGCAGAACTGATAGAGAGCAATGGGTACGTTTGCCAGAACACTATTCATATTTTTACATCATTATCTAATATATATACACACAACTAATACATGCATATTGATCCCCTTCTCTAAAGATGAAGGAGATACGGGACAAGCTCCTGCGACAGGATCGCGTACGAGCAATTCAAGAGGAAATAGCGGAATTTTTGCTCGACCATGTCATAGATCCCAAAGAAGAATACTATTAACCGTTATAATGCCTCCATGTAATGATCTGTAAAGATCTATAAATTGTAGGAGA